>NW_024412413.1:42991961-43027619 GCF_014898765.1 Herpailurus yagouaroundi
TTTCCTTCCCCTCCCCCATGGGTTCCTGTTAAGTTTCTCAGGATCCACATAAGAGTGAAACCATATGGTATCTGTCTTTCTCTGTATGGCTTATTTCACTTAGCATCACACTCTCCAGTTCCATCCACGTTGCTACAAAAGGCCATATTTCATTTTTTCTCATTGCCATGTAGTATTCCATTGTGTATATAAACCACAATTTCTTTATCCATTCATCAGTTGATGGACATTTAGGCTCTTCCCATAATTTGGCTATTGTTGAGAGTGCTGCTATGAACATTGGGGTACAAGTGCCCCTATGCATCAGTACTCCTGTGTCCCTTGGATAAATTCCTAGCAGTGCTATTGCTGGGTCATAGGGTAGGTCTATTTGTAATTTTCTGAGGAACCTCCACACTGCTTTCCAGAGTGGCTGCACCAATTTGCATTCCCACCAACAGTGTAAGAGGGTTCCCGTTTCTCCACATCCTCTCCAGCATCTATAGTCTCCTGATTTGTTCATTTTGGCCACTCTGACTGGCGTGAGGTGATATCTGAGTGTGGTTTTGATTTGTATTTCCCTGATAAGGAGCGACGCTGAACATCTTTTCATGTGCCTGTTGGCCATCCGGATGTCTTCTTTAGAGAAGTGTCTATTCATGTTTTCTGCCCATTTCTTCACAGGGTTATTTGCTTTTCGGGTGTGGAGTTTGGTGAGCTCTTTATAGATTTTGGATACTAGCCCTTTGTCCGATATGTCATTTGCAAATATCTTTTCCCATTCCGTTGGTTGCCTTTTAGTTTTGTTGGTTGTTTCCTTTGCTGTGCAGAAGCTTTTTATCTTCATAAGGTCCCAGTAATTCACTTTTGCTTTTAATTCCCTTGCCTTTGAGGATGTGTCGAGTAAGAGATTGCTACGGCTGAGGTCAGAGAGGTCTTTTCCTGCTTTCTCCTCTAGGGTTTTGATGGTTTCCTGTCTCACATTCAGGTCCTTTATCCATTTTGAGTTTATTTTTGTGAATGGTGTGAGAAAGTGGTCTAGTTTCAACCTTCTGCATGTTGCTGTCCAGTTCTCCCAGCACCATTTGTTAAAGAGACTGTCTTTTTTCCATTGGATGTTCTTTCCTGCTTTGTCAAAGATGAGTTGGCCATACGTTTGTGGGTCTAGTTCTGGGGTTTCTATTCTATTCCATTGGTCTATGTGTCTGTGTTTGTGCCAATACCATGCTGTCTTGATGATGACAGCTTTGTAGTAGAGGCTAAAGTCTGGGATTGTGATGCCTCCTGCTTTGGTCTTCTTCTTCAAAATTACTTTGGCTATTCGGGGCATTTTGTGGTTCCATATGAATTTTAGGATTGCTTGTTCTAGTTTCGAGAAGAATGCTGGTGCAATTTTGATTGGGATTGCATTGAATGTGTAGATAGCTTTGGGTAGTATTGACATTTTGACAATATTTATTCTTCCAATCCATGAGCAGGGAATGTCTTTCCATTTCTTTAAATCTTCTTCAATTACCTTCATAAGCTTTCTATAGTTTTCAGCATACAGATCCTTTACATCTTTGGTTAGATTTATTCCTAGGTATTTTATGCTTCTTGGTGCAATTGTGAATGGGATCAGTTTCCTTATTTGTCTTTCTGTTACGAGAAGAAAGCTTTTGAAGCACATTGAGAACCTCTACAAAGAATTTTGTAACTAGCAGAGATGATGGAGAGAGAGCCTCTAGTGAAGATTAATTTCAAGATGTTTGGAATGGATTTTCGAAGTGATTGAATGCTAGTAAATATGCGAGTGAAAATTGTCTATAATCAAGTGTCATTTCAGCCACCTTTGATTAAATTACATGCAAAAGCGGTGTACAAATTAGACATAAATACGTATTTTGTAGCTATGTGGCCTACCTCCAAATCCTGATGAATATATGGGAATGCTTAAAGTAAGTGACATTTGGGGGGAAAATAGTTGGAAGAGTTTTTTATACTGGAAACAAAAAAGATATTGACCAAAATAATTCATACTTAGTAAAAATGCATACAACACTTTAGTGATGGTATTAATCTCTCAGTTTCAGGGATAGGACTTCAAATTGCATTATAAAATGCAGTGAGCCATTCATTTCAGAAAGACTCAATGGATAAGTGATCTTGAATGAATTGGGATATTATAGAAATACAGGAAGTTTTTACCCTGGGCCCAATATTTTAAAGTATTGACTATGGAATGAGGAAAGTTTCATAAAGGAACTTGGAACTGCAGTGTTTTTGGCAATGGAGTTTGAATAAATGTTCCAAAAATGTACCAAGTCTTACCCCTTCACCCAGTGTTTAAAGAACTTTGCATTATGGTCCAAGCCTACTACTTCTCCATATCTGTTTACCTGCATGTCCCCTGTATCCTGAATGTGTCCTATTCTGTAAACAAGAGGAGCTGTTTATTGTCTGTTGTACATTCCCCATAATCCTCACTTCCATGTATTTGTTTATATACAGTCTATTGCCTATCTCTGTAGGCCCAACTTATTTATGATCCAGCTCAAATACCCCTAACCAGGAGTTCTGGATGGATCATCTCCTGCTACTCATGGTGGATTAGCACTGTCTGCCTTTTGTACAGTTATTTGTGAGCACATCATACCTATATGCACTAGGATTCTTGAGGGTAGTCTTTGAGGGTGTTGATCTTTCCAGGCTTTAGAGTAACTATAACAACAGAAATTTCATAAAGAAGACTCATCATAAATATGTATTAAATAAATTCTTGTATTACAAATTAGAAGATTTGTTACAAAAAATATTTGGGGGAAAATTCAAATTTTCATTTGTCCCTTGCTGAATTAGTTATTTGTTGCTATTTAGCAAAGTACCACAAAACTTAGCAGCTTAAAGCAACATTTATTATTTCATAGTTTCTGTGAATCAGAAATCATGGTATGGCTTCATTGGGTCCTGTAAGTGAGGGTCTCCCACAAGACTGGAATTAAAGTGTCAGTGAGGACTGAGACCTCATCTGAAGGCTTGACTGGGGAATGCTGCTGGACTGAGAGCCTTGGTTTGTTGCTGTCTCTTGGCTAGAGACCTGCCCCATGGGCTTCTCCGTGTGGCACGGTTTCTTGCCACATGGACTTCTCCGATATGAAAGTTTGTTTCATCAAAGCATACAAGCTGAGAAGGCAATAGAGAGAATCTGCTACCAAGACAGAAGTCATAGTCTTCTGTAACCTAATCATGGAAGTGACTTCCCACTCACCTTTGCCACATTCTGTAGGCTAGAAGTAAGTCATTGGTCCTATCACATTCAAGTGGAAAGGATAATACAATGGCATAAATCACAGGAGGTGAGGATCACTGAGGGCCATCTTGGAAGCTGCCTACCACATTTACTGAAAGGTTTTGTGCACACTATGCACTTTACAGTTCTTTTCCTTCCTTATACTATATCTTGCCTTATATCAGACTTCTGAGTTTACAAAGCTTGTCAATTCTTTGAGGTCCAGATCAAATGCTACCTTCTTATTATAATCTATCTTAAGTACACATATTGAGGTTAATTCCTTCTTTCATTATGAACCCATAATATTTTGTATGCTTTTCCATGGTTCACATTTTATTTTGAATTCACCTTGATAAATATGGTCAGTCCACCTTTACCTGCCACATTGTTTTCCTATAGACAAAGGGAAAAACATACAATATCAAGATTAGCAGACTTATTTTCTAAAGGCTATGTCTCTTGCAGGTAAATAGGACTACAGCTTGAGTGAAAAGATAATATATAATGGGAGAGAAGTTTCAGAGAAGCTACTAGAGTTGAAAAACAGTGTCATTTATCTTACAAAATTTATTATTAAAATAAATAACACAAAAGTGACATCTAACACTGCCTGACATACAGGTGGAGTTCAATCAACAGTTGATGTCTTTCTTTTTACTTTTTTACTTTTGTTTTCTCCCCTTTCCAATATTAACTGCCCCTCCCCCACATATTTGAAAATATTGCTTGAATTATAATACTAGGATTTGTCAACTCATTTATTTAATCATTCAATAAGTTTTCAAACAATCCTTGAGCATTTTCTAGTACCAGGAATTATTCTAGATATTAGAGATATAGCAGTGAGCAAATTGAAAAGAATATCCTTTCTTTTTGTGCAGCTTACAGTTAAATAAAGGTAGACAGTAACCAATTGTGACAGATGGCAACAAGCACAATGAAGAAAATAATAAAGTAGAGAAGGGGGATAGAATAGTGAGGTAAATACTCTCTCATGCAGGATGATAAAGTTCCCAAAGGAACTGAGGGATTAAACCATATGAATATCTGGTGGAAAGGAGTTCAGGAGGATGGAAGAACAAACACAAAAACCTGTAGTGGGAGCATGATTGGTATTGGAGGAACAGCAAGGAAGTCAGCAGAGATAGAATAGAATGAACCAGGGGGACATGGTAAGAGACAAGGTTAGGTAGGTAGCTGAGAGGTAAAGAGTTAGATGGTGGGGCAGATCATGTGTAACCCTGTAGCTCATAGTCAGAATGAAAGCTTTTAGTCTCAGTACGAGAGGGACATACTGGAGTTCTCAGAGGAATAATATGGCCTGACAACTATTTCTAAAGGATCACTCTAGCTGTTATGTAAGGAGTAGAATTTAGGAGGCAGGGATGGAAAGAGAGAGACCAGTAAATAGACTACTGCAATACCACCCCCGCTATGAGAAGTGGTGGAAGTTTAAAGTAGAACCAACAGGATTCTCTGATTAATTGGATATGGGCTATTAAAAAAAAAAGGAGTAGTAAAAGACACCTGCTAGATTTGGGGCCTAGATGACTAGGAGAATGGGGAAGACTTTGAGAGGAGCTGGTTCCGCCAGGGGGAAGATCAGTAGTTTGGTTTTGGACATGCTGTGATTGAGATATCTTTTGGACAGTAAATTGAGATTTCAGATGGGAAGTTAGCTTTTTTTTTTCATTGAATGTGCCCTTTATTATTATTATTATTTAATTTAAATCCAAGTTAGTTAACATATAGTGTAATAATGGTTTCTGGAGTAGAATTTAGTGATTCATCACTTACATACATATAACACCCAGTACTCCTCCCAACAAGTGCCCTCCTTAATGCCCATCGCCCATTTAGCCATTCTCCCACCCAATACCCCTCCAGCAACCCTCAGTTTGTTCTCTGTATTTAAGAGTCTCTAATCATTTGCCTCCATCTCTGTTTTTATCTTATTTTTCCTTCCTTTCCCCTATGGCCATCTGTTGTGTTTCTTAAATTCCACATATGAGTGAAATCACATTATATTTGTCTGACTCATTTTGCTTAGCATAATACACTCTAGTTCCATCCATTTGTTGCAAGTGGCAAGATTCCATTCTTTTTGATTGCTAAGTAATATTCCATTGTGTGTGTGTGTGTGTGTGTGTGTGTGTGTGTGTGTGTGTGTATACCACATCTTCTTTATCCATTCATCAGTTGATGGACAGTTGTGTTCTTTCCATAATTTGGCTGTTATCAATAGTGCTGATAGAAACATTGGGGTGCATATGCCCCTTCGAATCAGCACTCCTGTGTCCTTTGGATAAATACCTAGTAGTGCAATTGCTGGGTCATAGGGTAATTCTATTCTTAATTTTTTGAGGAACCCCCACACTGTTTTCCAGAGTGGCTGCGCCAGTTTGCATTCCCACCAGCAGTGCAAAAGTATTTCCCTTTCTCTGCAGCCTCACCAACGTTTGTTGTTGCCTAAGTTGTTAATGTTAGCCATTCTGACAGGTGTGAGGTGGTATTTCATTGTGGTTTTGATTTGTATTTCCCTGATGTTATTGACCATCTTTTCAAGTATCTGTTAGTCACCTGGATGTCTTTGGAAGTGTCTGTTCGTGTATTTTTCCCTTCACTCGATTATTTGTTTTTTGGGTGTTGAGTGTGGTAAGTTCTTTATAGATTTTGGATACTAACCCTTTATCAGATATGTCATATGTAAATATCTTCTCCCCTTCTATCAGTTGCCTTTTTGTCTCCTTTTCTGTGCAGAAGATTTTTATCTTGATGAGATCCCAATAGTTCACTTTTGCTTCTGTTTCTCTTGCCTCAGGAGACATGTCTAGTAAGAAGTTGCTGTTGCTGAATTCAAAAAGGTGGTTGCCTGTTTTCTCCTCTAGAATTTTGATGGTTTCCTGTCTTATATTTAGGTCTTTCCTCTATTTTGAGTTTATTTTTGTGTATGATGTAAGAAAGCGGTCCAGTTTCATTCTTCTGCATGTTGCTGTCCAGTTTTCCTAACAGCATTTGCTGAAGAGAGTGTCATGTGGAAAGTTATCTTTATGGAGTTCAGGAGAGAGGTTGGGTTCTGAAGATACAGACTTAGGAGTCATCAGCATGTGGATGGCATCTAAGAGATCAACCAGGGACTAAATGTGGACAGAGAATAGAGGAGTCCTGGGACTAAATCCTACAGCTCCCTTGTGGGAGAAGGTCTCGTTCAACTGGAAAAAGTACATCCTATTTCACCAATTCTTTGGCACAGCTGCAGGCTTTCAGTTCTCCAGGGAAGGACGGCTCCCTGCCTCTCAGTCTGCTGATGGGAGACAAGTTCTCCCTTTATTTATGGAAATAAAGTATGGTGAGAAAGAGCCTGAGGTAAATCCCTCAGCAGAGGAGACCTGTAAGGGGGAATTACATGGGTTGCTGTAAGACTTTTATAAAGATCAGCCTCAGGGGTTGAGAACCCCTATAGGATGACTGAAATGGTAAATGGAAATGAATACCCATCAGCCTACATGTTTTTACAGGAAGTAAAGAATACGTATTACTGGAAGTATTTCTGGGAACAAAAATTATAGACAATAAAAAGTTTAAAAGTAACAGTGAAACTTAGAATAAAAAATAAGATAGAATAGTTAAATAAAGATTAAATAATACTGGAAACTAGGTGAAATAATTTACCCCTTCTCCGCCCCACCCCTGAAAATGAAAAACATGAAAGAAATTGGAAGGCAGCAAGCAAACCAGGAGCTAAGAGCAATTAAGATAAAATTTAAAACTAAAGGTCAGCGAGAATAAAAGAATAACCCAAGCAAGCTAAAGTGCTAAAAAAAAAAAAAATCCCAAAGAAGAAGCAGAAGTAAACATGAATTTCAAAGCCCAGGAGGTTGGCTTATCAACACCAGCTGAATTAAATAAGCAGTAGCCCACATTCCAAAGACCAACCCAAGAGAGTCCCAGAAGCTAGGGTCAGAAGCCTGCAACACGTTTCTCCTTCTGTGGGCTGGGTTCCACGGGCAGCTGCCTGCTGGGCAGCTTTTCTCTCCATACCCCTTCTCTCTAATTCCTGGCATCTTTTTTCTTGGGTTCTGTAGCTCATATTCTCCTTGCTGGTAGCCATCTCTCTCAGTTGTGACTGTACCTTCTGGCTGTAACTGATGGAGTAGAGATGAGCACCAGACCCAAGTTAGATCAGCCAGAGTCTCTTTCCTAGAAATCTGGATTTGTGACCAAAACCCACTCAGGGCTGGCTTCTTTAATAATAGTAATAAAAATAATAATTTAATAATAACAAAAGTAGTAATAAATAATATTTATTTATATGAAGATTTATATGATAGTGATCTTTAAATATGTTCCCTCAGTTAAATTTCTCATTAACTTTATGAGGTAACTATTACTACTGATGAAACTGACATCAGAGAGCTTAAATGACTCGTCCAATGTCACACAGCCTAAATAGCAGAGTTAGGATTTACACTTACCTCAGTCTGACTCTGGAGCCCGTGATCTTCGCTTCCATGAGTACGATTTCTCTTAAACAGAGAAGATAGAATCTTGGGAACTGTGGGATGGCCATCTTTTGCCCACAGGAGCATAGAGCAAAGAATAAATTGGCACTTAAAGCGCATGTAGGAACCAACACGAGAGAGGGAGATTCCTGAGCTTCTCTTTTGAGTGTCGGCCCTGTTCTACTACCATGTGTCACAAGCCATGCCTGCTTCACCATAATAAATTTTTCCCGTTTTGGGTTAATATAATCCCATTGAATTTCTGAAACTTTGCAACCAAGAATTCTAACTAATACACCGTTCCTCAATGTGGACAGGAAGGACTTCAAAGCTCCAAGCTTCCTTTCTTTGTCATGTTTCTCCTCTTTGCTAAAAAAAAAAGTGGCCTCTCTTGTTTGGCTCCCAGTGTCCTTTCTCTGTCACCCTCTTCCCAATCTGTGGGTGTTTTGAGTACAAAGACAGCTAATAGGCATTTTGTGTCACTATGCTCCTAAAAGCACTTCAGATGTTTTATAAATGCCAGGTCTTAATAAAATGTTTGTTTAGGTAAATTGTTATGATAATGTTTGTATATTTCCTTATACAAATGTGGTTCCTTCCTAAAGTATATACTTGAGGATGAGTAAAAGTCTCTCTTCCCCAAACCAAAAGGTCATATATTGTATGATTCCATTTCTGTGAAATATCCAGAATAGGTAAATCCATAGATACAGAAAACAGATTGGTAGTTGCCGGGGACTGGAGGAAGGGGGAAATGGGGAATGTACTAAATTGTGGAATTGTTCACTTTATAATGGTTGATTTTATATAATGTGAATTTCAGTTCAATTTTTTGTAAAATTAACAATTCAAAAATCTAAATTCTGGAAGAAAAAAGAAACTATCTTATATTCGGATGATAATCATTTGAGCCTAAAGTCATTGTGTTGAGAACTCCAGGGCAATTCTGGGCATGGAGGCACGGGCTTCCTGACCATTGGCACTTGGCAATGCTTTCTTTATCTGAAATATAAAAGTCAGAACTCTCACTGAGACAGCATGGAACAGCAAGATTGACTTTGTTCCATTCCCACAAGATAATCTATATGAATTATAACCAAAGGCTTGAAGAGAATGAAACTGTTCTCTGTTCTTTATAACTGTAACTTTTATGTCATCTTCAGAAATTCTTTGGACTCACTACTTTGTAATATCTCTATTTCAAGAAGTGCATTCTCTTAGTTCACTGAGTGTGAAAGTAAAAGTACATTTTTGCCACCACCGTAGATAATCTGAGGTATAAAAGGGAGGTAGGTTGACCTCAACGGAAGATCAGACATCATCCTCAGTGCTTGAAAATGGCAATCCTCTTTCTACTGGTCCTTCTAGGATGTAGACAGTCTGAAAGCTCTGTCTAGTACTTGTTAACAACAGTGAAAAAGAATGCCTTTATCACCAAACGCTAACAAGCTAATGTGGGTGACTACATAATGTCATTTTATGTACAGAACAAAGAGACGTTACTAGAATACCCTATTCATGGATGCCTGTCTCTTAGAGGTCAACTTCTCACACACTGAATTAGAAAAGGAATTAGTTATTACTTTTTGAACCTGGCAGGGAAATAAGGATGCTCCTTGACTTTTGGACCAAAATTCAGCTAAAGTTATTCCTTTGTTGGTGTTCTTGGACATTCCTTATTTACAAAGTTCACGTGGCTTTTAATTCTTGGCCAAGTCTGTATCAAACAAAATAATCAAGATGAATCACATACTTTCAGACCTAGAAAGCATGCAACTTCTTCCTTTTCAGGGAAGGATCCAGCATATGAGATTCAGAGAGGTTGACAGGCTTTTTCTAGGGCAGAAGAGAAATAGTGGCCACTCGCGTCTACTATCTGTTGCTGCAATGTCCTTATTAGTCCACAGAGCCCAGTACTTTGGGTCTCTTAGGACTGAATATTTTTTGCCTATTTTAACTGGGAGAAAATGAAGATATTTGAAGGAGCCTCTTTATTCCTTAAAGAAAAAAAAAGCCCTATTTTGTATTACCACAATTCAACAATAAATTTCATAGGGTCACAGACCCATGGAACTTTCAGATCCTTTCCAGGGCGCTCCTTGCCCAGCCCTTTCTCTGACACATCTCTTCTTGAATGCCCTTTCTTCTAAGAGGTTGTCTGGCCTCTGCTCCAACATTTGGAGCGACAGGACACGCTACTGCATGAAGCAGCACACATTTCATTTGTGTGTGCTTGTGCTTGTATTCTCCTCCCTCATAAAAACAGAATTGGGATCACAGCATATATGCATGTTTCAGTCTCCTTTTTGCAATTTATATGCCAAACATATTTTTTATATTGATACAAAGTCTTCGTTGTGCTCATTGTAAATGGCTTCATATATAATTTCCTTAACCAAAATGTATATAACCATGCCTCTTTTTTAGTTTTATAAGTAGCATTCGATCCTATTTTGGTTCAGACAGTTTGGTTATTAGATTATAAAGAGTTCAAGATTTAACTTTCCCTTCTTGGCTCTCATTGTATTTTCTAGAACAGCATTGACTAAATCTAATCCCTCTTCCATGAGACAGTTCTTTTCAGTGTTTTGAAAGAAAGGTATCATGTTCCTCTTAAAATTTGTGTTTTCCAAGGTAAACATCCTCAGCAATTTCAATTGTTCCTCACAAGTTGCGGTTTCCAGACCCTTCACAAGACTGTTTGTTCTCCTTTGGATAAGCTCCAATTTGTCAATGTTCTTTGTAAAGTATGGTGCCGGGATTAATTACTGTAATAACAATAACCATAACAATAATAGCCACCATTTATTAAGTATGCACAATGTTCCAGGAACTGGGCTAAATGTTTAGCTCATTTATTTCTCACAAAACCGTCTAATGAATGTGTTATTATTCTTACTTTTTTAGATGAGGAAATCAGTTTTAATATGTTAACTGACTTATCCAAGGTCACATAGGAAGTATGAAACTAAGATTAAAATATGCTCTGTGTTTTGAACCACTTTATAATGTTCCAGAATTTTCTGGAAGTGCAAAATTTAGGACCTGGATGTTAAACTTTTGCGGGAACACCTTAAAACTTTAAATCTTGTTTGGTGATTTTATGTTTATGGACACTATGACACAGCTCAGTTGTTCCAGGACAGGCTTCAAAACACCAGTTTTTTCATTTGTCAAATATTTATTGAGTGCCTACATCCTGCCAGGCCCTGTTTTAGAAGGTGACAGTACAGACATAAGCAGGGTAGACGAGATTCCTTCTGTTATGGGGGTTATTATTCTGTTAAAGGAGGCAACTGTTCTGGAAGTAAATAAATAAATACTCTAATTTCAGATAGTGGTAAGTGGTAGAAAGAAAGTAAGACCAAGTAACATGCTAGAGAGTGACAGTGTTGGGGTCTGGGGGGGACACAACATGAGACTTGGTGATCAGAGGAGATCTCTTGGTGATATCTGGCCTTAGGCCTGAATGATGAGAAAGAATCAGCCATATGAAGATCTGAGGATTTGAGAAAAGAATATTCAAGCCTCAAGGAAGGCAAGGGCAAAGGTCCTGGGACCGGGATAAGCATAGTGAGCTCCAGAAACATAAAAAGACCTCTGCAATGAAAAACAGAGTGAGGAATGGAAGAGTGGAGAGGGCTAACTTTGGAGATCCAGGCAGGGATAGATCCCATGACACCCCATAGTCCATGCAAGAGTTTGGAGCTTCTTTTTCTAAGTGTAATGGGAAACCTTGCTGGGTTTTATGCAAAGAAGTAGACTGATCTAATTAATCTTTTACAAAGACGGCATCACTGCCATGTAGAGAATGGATTATAAGGGGCAAGACTGAAAGCAGGGAGATACATCAGGAGGCAGGCTATTCTAATGGTCCGGGTAAGAAATTGATGGTGGTTCTGGTCAGGCGGTAGCTGACCCAACTGTGACTCAGATCCGTGGAGGGAAATGGATGAGTTCAGAAAAAATAAAAGAAGCGTAGACAAAAATTCCTGGTAAACTGAATGAAACGTGGTAAGAGAGACAGAAATTGGTTCAACTCCTAGATTTGGGGGCTGATGGGAGTGCTGTGCATAAGGCATGCGAGGTATAGTGTATACAGGTATGTAGAGGTATATGCATAGACCTCTACACGCTTTATACAGCCCATTTACATATATTAACTAACTTATTTCTCACTCGAGTCCTCCGATATAGCCAGTATTTCCCCAAGCTGCTTATGACAAAGAAACTAATTTAGAGAGGCTAAATAATTTGCATCAGGTCTTGTAGGTAGTACAGGGGAAGCACCGGGCCTGAAGCCGTGCACTGTCTCCTCTGCTGTAGCGCCGCCCCAGAGCTCCGTCAAAATTGCAGCTCCCCCAGGAGGCGAGAGAGAGCAAAAGCCCACAGCCCAACATGCTCTACAGTCATGGCTTCGTGTTGCCAAGCCCCCTTCTGATTTCTTGAAGCCAATCTTCCATTTTCAGAGCGTTATGTCAGAGAGATGTGGACACATTGGGTGGAGTCAGAAGTAAATGCAATGATGAAGCAGATGGAGAAAATGACTTCTGAGAAAGGATGAAAAGATTGCAGCTTAGCTCAGAGATGACTAAAGAGGACATCAGCCTCTAAGTATTTCAGGGGTGGAAACAGCAGGAAGGGAGGATTTTTTTTATTTTAGTCTTTTCGGAAAGTAGAGAAGAGCTGCATGAAGGGACAGGCAAAGAACAGAGTTCCTGAATCTGCTCTTAACTATGACGTTTGTGGCTTATCCTAATCTTGTGTTTAAATATTCTTACCAAAAGAATGAGCTGTGATTGAGGTAGTGTCTCTCTAAGAAAGGCATAAGAATCCACAGAAAACATTCCTTCAGCCTTTTATTCATTCATTCCGTAGATATTTATTAGCCCTCTACTTTGCAAGAAGAGGATTTTTTTTTTTTTTGCCAAAATATGGGTGGCCGTTTTGAATATTTTTATTTCGCAATGAAATCTTCTTTTTAAAATGAGAGAACTATTATCATGACAGTTCCTCCACAATGATTGTCTATCTGTGATCCGAATTACTCAACTCTGAAACGTATTAGCTATTGTAGTGTGTCAGAGTCTTAAAGGAGTCTGGAGAGAAAGGGTGATGCTGTACCATGGACTCTTATTGCCTGAATAATGCTACATTCCAAAGAATGGGGAGGCTTAAGTTTCAAACACAGGCTAGTGATTTCCTTGCATTTGCCACAATGTATGTTTGTTTGCCCATTTGTAAGTGACATGAGAGAACAGGGAGGCTTGAGAACACAGTGACAACTGTCCGATACACTGTGTGCATTATTTTCCCGTATACAGCATGAAAATTCTACATATGAGCCTGCAAGCTTGGAGAGCCTCAGTTTATCAGCTATATCCGGGCTGCTTGCAAAAGCTAAAGCCGCTAAGGGAAAGGCTTCTTAAAAAGCACACCTGTCCTTTTCAGATAATTTTCAAGTATCCTATTCTTTCTCTGATGTTTTTGGCCCTCTGCCCTTGCTTCTTTAGCATGGCTGGGAGGCCATCCTGCAGCCTGAAGGTTAAAGAGAAACCCAAGAGGATGTGTCCTCTTAGTGGGCTTTGAATACACTTCCAAATGACACTTTTTTCCCAGTGTTGTTTATAAAAGTTACACCTGCAAAAATGGGACCGAATCCAGTAAGGAAGGACATAACATTTTGCCTGAATATGCAAAAAATGAGTGAAGTGTTGTCCCCAGCTCTGAGCAGTAGTGGGTAAATGAGCATTTGTTTCCTGTATACCATCTTTGAGTTGAAAATGAGTCATACACTCATGGAAAGAATGGTACTATCTTCTTTTGTCTAGTTCTGTATGCTTTGTGGTTACTGAATTTGTCTTGATGAGATCTTGATTGTTTCCTTTTTTGCAGCAAGTTATTAGAATTTATTTTTAATCAGATTAGGATTAATTTAAATATATTGTCCTTGATTCATAACTTGATTCGCAGCCAGTATATACAATTACGGGCATTTTCTATGGAGGAAAAATCTTTTAGATTCATTTTGTCATTTAGAAACATAGGTTCCCAAATGTTTCAACTGTTTATCTTTGAAATAGTAATAAGTAATGTGTTGAATATTTACTCTGTACCAGCCACTGTTCTGTGTGTTTTTGATAGATTATTTGTAATCCATGTAACATGCCCAAGTGCAAATATTGATAGCCCCTTTTTATAGTAAAGGTGACAACAAGTGACAGAAGCACTAAGTAACTCACCAGAAGTCACAGAGCTGGTGAGTGAATGAACTTGGATTCATACCCATTTCTGCCCTACCTCTTTGAAAACACCATTTGATGAGCAGTTTGCCTCAATTTTTATTAGAAAGAGAGAGGTTATAAAAGTAAACAGATTAGCAATAATGTTTCCCCCACTTTTATATGAAAGTTATTTTGTAGATTAGAAAATGTTCGTAGTTTTTCCTGGATGTGCAGAGAGACTCAGGTGCTCTTGGGTACTGAAATAGCCCCCATGATTCAGGGAACTCTGGTTCTAGTCTTGGTTCATCAGCTCTGCGTGGCCTTGACCACCACACCTTCCTGTGTGCTTGGACAGGCAAAGGAAGATCAGATTCTAATGTAAGCTTGCTTGAGGATTTCCAGAATTTCCAGACTGCTGGAAGAGGGGGGAAAAGACATCTGAGCATTAAATGTAATGAAAAAAATATGAATGTATCAAAAGGAAAACTTCTGAAAAGTGTCCGTAGAGGCTGTGACATCTAAAATTACTGCTGGTAGGGAATATAGTCAATGATATCACAATGGCATTGTATGGTGACAGATGGTAGCTTCACTTGGGGGTGAGCACAGCATAACGTATAGAGACTATGAAGCACTATGTTGGGCACCTGAAACTGATGTAACATTGTGTGTCAACTACATTCAAAAAATTTTTATGTGAATAATTTTTTAAAATTTTTTAAATGTTTATTTATTTTTAAGAGGGAGACAAAGCATGAATGGGGGAGGGCCAGAGAGAGAGGGAGACACAGAATCCGAAGCGGGCTCCAGGCTCCCAGCTGCCAGCACAGAGGCCGACGCGGGGCTCGAACCCACAAACTGTGAGATCATGACCTGAGCTGAAGTCGGACGCTTAACTGACTGAGCCACCCAGTGCCCCAACAAATACAATTTTTAAAAGCACTTAATAAATGGAAAGCTATAGTATGTTAAAAGTAATCTTAAAATAAAATAAAATTGCTGCTGGTCTACCTGTAATTATAAGCCATTATTTCAGAAAACCCTGCAGAATTGCTTGCATGTTAGGACCAGAGCTAAGAGTGGCACAGGTTTTGGTTATTAAAGACAGTTTTGGACACTCTTCCCTTATTTCTTCTTGACACCCGGAGGAAGGCATACTTCTAAGGAGCTTACATTTAAGTTCCAGATTTTTGCTATGTATTTTTTACCTTTCTTTTTGCTCCATTAGCTGTTTCCACGTTCACACAAGAGTCCATGTGATGCCCCCGAGTGTGGGGCAAATGCCAGCTTGTCGAATTGTCAAAGGACAGCATCTCCAGTGTGAGCATATCACATGGCTCTGATTTTGATTGGTTTATTGTGTACATTGACTCGGTTTCTAGACATGTCTCTTAACTAATGATAGAATACCAGATCCCTCCCCCCCAAATCACATTTGACAAAGCACATTTTTCAAGGTCGGTCATGGCTGCGTAAAACAATCTGTGCCTGATGTTTGCGTTACCTGGCAATCTGGCTTACTCACTTCTGTCTTCCCTGTATTTCTCCAGGTGCAAATCAGAGAGAACTTCCCATTACCTGTTTTTCTATTTTTACAACTTGGCACTGACTTCCGCTAGCTACCATATCTGATTGAGGAGTGGGTTCCAGCCCAGTGCAGTAAGTAAGCTGATGCAATGGGCAGAGCCTGTGCTCATGAGGAAATGAATGAATTCCTTTCTGTAACTGTCAGATGGGGGAAGGGCAGGGCCACGCTCAGCAGGTCCTAGCCCATTCCTACCCAGCTTGTCATGTCTTCCTTGCAGATGACAGGTCTCCTCTCTTTCTCATCTGCCACATCTATATTTCCTTCAAAGGCACTTCGGAAGAAAGCCACTCTTGTCAGCTTCATGGGCCACTTCAGCCCTCTGTGGCCTTTTCCCTCTCAGATTTCTCCAGCATGTTTTGCCGAGTTGTACTCTCAATGAACACCTACTTGATCATTTATCATCTTCACCTACTTGAAGATTTTATCATTTATAATGCATTCAGTACCAGTATCAGAGAATACCAGTCAGACTGGCTTAGCCGTGAAGAAAGATTTATTGGTTCACATAACTAGAAGTCCAGAAGTATGTAGGTGTCAGGATCAGTTTGATCCAGGAATTTAACTGCATCACCAAGAATCTGGTTTCCTTCCTCCTTTCCGACATTCAGTGGTATCAGTTTCATGCTAAAGCTGCTGTGCTACCATGCCATTGACTGCTGACAACTCTCAGGTCTATATGCTTCCACTTTCCAAAGAATAAATTGTTGTTTACTCCCAAGATACAGCAAACTCTCCTTCCTGCCTTGCAGGTCTAAACATGTCTCTAGGTCTAGGTGGGATGAATACTCTGATTTTTTTTTTCCTTAGGTCCTAATAATATACCCTAACCTTGGAGTCAGAGTTGGAGTCAGCATCTCCAAAGCTCATGGGCAGCACTGCCCCCCATAACAAAATGTGGGTAACAGAGGGAGTTTGGATGGTGGAAAGTCAGCCTCAAGGTCCCTGTCATTGGTCAAGGGCAGTCATTTGCCTGTCCTGCCTTGCACATTCAAAACTCTCCATCTCCAGGATGGATATATAAGATTTGTATTTATATTAATTTGGGGTATACATGAGAAGAGTTTTATTTCTGTGGCTACAAATGGATTCTTATACCAATATCTACTTCCTGGTGACCCTCATGCCTCATCTGCTTATCTTGGTTTCTTAGATTGGTCCAAAATAGGACTCTGATTACCCACTACTTGGATCTCCTGGGGATTCTGGGATAGAGTTTAAAATATAAAATTCAGTCCTTGATTTAAAGGGACAAGATTTTTTTAACCTACTCGTTTCTAGGAATGGTTAGAAATTGTGAGGGTGCCAAGGTAGCTTAGTCTGTGAAGTGTCTGACTCTTGATTTTGGCTCAGGTCATGATCTCACAGTTTGTGGGACTGAGCCCCACGTCAGACTCCATGCTGAAAGCTCAGAGCCTGCTTGGGATTCTCTCTCTCCCTCTCTCTCTGCCTCTCCCTTGCACATGCATGTTCTCTCTGTCTGTCTGTCTGTCTCTCTCTCTCAAAATAAATAAAATAAACTTAAAAACAATGTGAATGCACTCCAGATCACAGTGGACTGGCAGAGGTATGCTGGAGCCAGCTTATACAGGCTCATGAGAGCTGACCATTAGAGTTTCAAGCACTTGGTAAGCTGGTTGTTAAACATAACCGTTACTAAACATTAAAGTATATTTATAGTTAAATAATGTTTAAAATAAAGTTAACAAATACGCTACACTCATCATCTCCTAATTGTTTGACTATATTTTAGTATTATCTATGCTCTTAATAATATAATTGCCTATTTTTATGTATTGTACTTGTATTATACTATAAATATTATACTCCATTCATGTGTATACTTTATGCATACTATACAAGAGCAGGTTACATACTGTGCAACTAACTGTCCCCAACTCTGCATTCAGTGATATCATGCTGGTAGGTCGAAATTGGCCAACATGGGAGTATTTACACCATAGAAATTGGCAAGCATTATAAGTTAGGGATTTTCTGGAATTATTAAACATTTACCAGCATGTTACTGTCTGGTTTTCCAAATGTAAAATAAGAATGATAGCAGTATCTACATTATTTTCTTGGTGAGCAGTTACAATAACATACTTCGTATAAAGAATTGAGCTCACGGTAAACCAGTTGATGAGTCTTGGCTATGACTATCACCTTCCCTGCCTGTTAATAAGAACATTTTTAACATCAGATGATCTGTAAGTGCTGACTCAAGGCACTTGTTAGGGGTATGAAGTGATAGGACACTGTGAGGATAGTATAGTTCTAGGAAGACATAAAGCCCTGCGGGATAGAAGATAGAACGTGGTTATCATCTGATTCCTGTGTGACAAGTGGGCCCCACCCTCCAACCTTTCAGGGTTTCTGCTGAGCCCTTCATCTGCTTCCACCTTCTTCTCCTCTTTTCCTCATCGTCTTCCGCCCCCTCTACTTGCTAGAGGTGGCCTCTGCCTTGGTCTTCAAAGGCACTGAGCTACCGCCCTGGCTGTAACTTTGCTTCTTATTTTCCTAAGAGGTAGCCACTATCTCTCTGTTACCGCCTCCACCTGCCGCTGTATACCAGCCCAGCTGATGTCTGCCACTCCTGACACGGAGTGCGCCCTTCATCTCTGCAACTCCCTTTCCTCTGCTTTAATTTTCTCTTGCCTTTTTGGTCCCCTGTTGGCTCCTCTTGGTTTTGGCACAAAACAGAAACCATTTTGCAAAGCTAATAACCATTCTCCTTCTGTGTGGGAATTGAGTCATTGGAAAACTATTAACCTTGTACAGGTTAATACAGAGCACATGTACTTGATATATATCCAGATTGAAAAAAACACTTTGTACAAAGTTCTAGAAAAAAAAAGTAACAAATATAGAGATGTAGGAGCTATAGAAGAAAGAGAGAAGAGGTCACATCTCACAAGGAGGTGGGAAGGGGAAGACATGTATGGTCAATACACTTTATTTGTGGTTTTGGAAACTTTCTGGATGCTTGGCAATGTTGATGGACAGATAACTGAAATTGTCGTTTACATGATGCGTTACATATCCCTAATTATTCCTTGAATGTCTTATGTCTCTGTTTTGTACTGTAATTTTATTAAGGACAGAGGTACTTCTATCCACCCCAACCCCATCTCACTCTTAATGTACACACATATACTTAATGGTGGCTTGTGGATAAAAAAAAGTTTGCATCAAATGTCTGTTGCATGAAAGAATGAATAATTAACCCATGTATTCTGATTTGATTTGAAGATTATATAGCCTCTGTTGGGGAAAAACATAATTATGTGCTTAGAAAATCATAGAAATTCAGGGGTGAAAAATACCATAAGAGTTGCTTAGGCTACCAATTCCCAAATCTGGCTGTGTACCAGGATCCCACAAGGGTGCACTGAGACAGAGTAACTTTGGAATGCAGTCTCTTGACCTCCATCCCAGACCAGCGGGATAAGAATCTGTGTGTCTTGTGACAGTTTCTGCTGGGTTGCCAGGTTTTGGACCCACAAATGTAGTTTGACTTCATCTAGAGTCTGAAAACCCTTATTCCTTCTCAATGAGATCACAAGAGTAACACCTTTGCAAACATAGGGTTTGCCATCTGGATGTCCCCAAATGTCCAGCATTCAGGGGTCATTCTTGCTCTCAGTGGCCAAGTGAAATGGCTTGCACCCTTTTCCCCACATCTCTGGGAGTGCCTGAAGGGAGACTTGTGCTTGACTGAGTCTTTCCATGCCTGAATCTTTTCTTCCAAGCTGTCTAGACGCTGTCTTCAAGCTTGCAGCACTTTCCTCCTTTTTCCCCACTCTGCCCCTCAATGCTAACAAAAAAAGAAAACTATTGAGATGGATGTTTAGTAAAGTCTGGGGGGGGGGGGGCTGGTATTTATGCAAAAAGAACATATTAAGAAATTCTGTACCAGACAATACACTGAGAATAGAGTGTAACCTCCCCACAATCAGAAAACTAAACGAAGCGATAAATATGACCCTATCTTCATGAAATGTAGTCCATACGGTAAGACATATTATTAATCCAAAGTCATAAAAATATATGTAAAACTACAGCTAAGGCAGATAGAGAAAGAGGATCCAGAGATGTTATGAAGGAGAAGTCCGTAGTACAAAAGGAATAATAAGGAAGAATAACCTACTTGGAGACTTAAGAGATGGCTTCCCTGCAACAGTGATAATTAAGCTAAAAAGTATTTAAGGTTATAGCATGAGCTGGAGCACTGTGGCAGGAAGGGTGGGTGCTGAAAAGAGACCTGTATGTTGCATGACAGAAAGTAGAAATGTGGCACATGATGAGGCTGCTGACAGGATGGGTCTGCAAAGGAGACAGAGAAGCCAAGAGAGGCTGGAGGAAACCTGGGACCAGGTAGTTGCACAGGAGACAAGAGGAGACAGAACTTAATAAGGAGGAACTGATCAATTATATCAAATGTTCATGAGGGTCAAATAAGGTGAGGTCTTGCAAATGCCTACTGGATATAAGGTCTTGAGATCATTGGACACCTATACAGCCAGGGCCGTTGTGATGGTGTGCAGAAAATAAAAGTCATATTGAAGTCAGCTGTGGCGTGAATGGGTGGGGGAGGGTGTGAAATGAAAAAAGATAATGCTTTTCAGATGCTTAGCTATGAAGGATAGGAGCGAGATAGAGATGGTTGAGGGACAGTTGTGTGTGTATGTGTGTGTGTGTGTGGTGAAAAAGACATAAATTTTATCATTTTAACCATTTTTAAGTTCTGCATCATTAAGTACATTCACATTGTTGTGCAACCATTAGCATTATCCATTTCCAAGAATTTTTTTTTTTATTTTCCCAAACTGAAATACCATAAACACTATTTCCCCATTCCTCCTTTCTACCTGCCCCTGTTACCTGTCTCTATAAATCTGACTACTCTAGGTATCTTTGTAAGGGGAATTGTACAATGTTGTCCTTTTGTTTCTGGCTTATTTACTTGGCATAATGTTTATCCATGTTGTAGCATGTGTCAGAATTTCCCTCCATTTTGATGCTGAATAATATTCCATTGTATGCATATACTACATTTTGTTTATTTATCCATCAATGGACTCATAGGTTGCTTCTGCCTTTTAACTATTGTGAATAATGGTGCTATGAACATGGGTGTATATACAGATATTTGTTTGGATCCTGGATTTCAATTCTTTTTTTTTTTTAAGTTAATTTATTTTGAGAGAGAGCATGCACATGCGCGTGCAAGTGGGGGAGGGGCAGAGAGCGAGGGAGAGAGAGAATCCCAATCAGTCTCCATGCTGTCAGTGGAGCACCTGATGTGGGGCTCTGTCTCATGAATTGTGAAGTTATGACCTGAGCCAAAATCACGTGTTGGACACTTAACCAACTGACCCACCCAGGACCCCCATCAATTCTTTTGAATATAAATCCAGAAGAGAAATTGTAATAGCATGGTAATTGTATATTTAAGTTTTTGAGGAGACACCATGGTATTTTCCACAATGGCTACACCATTCCCATCAGCAGTGCACATAGGTTCCAATTTCTCTACATCCTCACCAACAACTATTTTCTCTTTGCTTGTTTTTTTTTTATAACAGTCATCCTAATGGATGTGAAATGATCTCACATTGTGGTTTTAATTTGCATTTCCTTGATGATCAGTATGTTTAGCATCTTTCATGTTCTTACTGAACATTTGTTTATCTACTTTGGAGAAATGTTTACTCATGTTCTTTGCCCATATTTTAACCAGGTTGTTTTTTTGTTGTTGAGTTTTAGAAGTTATTTACATATTCTAATTATTAATCTTCCATCAGATGACTTGAAAATATTTTTTTCCCATTTGTAGGTTACCTTTTCATCTGTTGAGTGTTTCTTTTGATGTGCAACAGTTTTTAAGTTTGAAATAGCTGCACTTGTCAATTTTTGCTTCTGTTGACTGTGTTTTTGGGGTTCTCCCCAAGACATCATCTCCAAATCCAATATGATGAAGTCTTCTCCACATGTTTTATTCTAAAAGTTTTACAGTTTCAGCTCTTATGTTTAGGTGTTTGATCGTTTCGAGTTAATTTTTATATATGGTGTAAGATACACACACTGAGAGGATTGGAAGGACTAGTTCATTTTGAAAAGCTAATCAGAAGGATCCAGAGGGGAGACATTGGGTACACTAAAGGGAGGGATAGTAAAGATGATTAAGTTCCTGTGATGGCAGAGCAGATGAAGGGATTGGCCTTAGAAGGCACGAGGGACAGCTTCTCTAAAAATATAGTGAAGGAAGTGATCATGGAACAGAGAAGCATTATAAGACGACCCAGCACAAAATTCAAATCTTAGGATAAACTGTGCCCTAGAGTTTACTAGCCACAGCTACCCCAAGGAATTTCTTGCCAAGCAACTATCTTTCCATGTCAATACCCATTGATATTTGCCTCAAAAACACTACAGCCCCTTCCTCTCTTTCCTCCTCCCCTTTCTTTTTCTCTTCCTTCCTCCCTCTCTCTGTTCTTCTTCCCTCTCTGTTCTTTCTTTGCATCTTCTCCCTTCTCCTTCCCCTTTTCCCAGTTCTCAGACCACTAATCCCTTTCCTTCCAGACTTCCCAGAGAAAGGCGAACTCCCTCACAATGTGTAGTTTGCAAAAAGATATAGCACCTTCTGCAAGTAGCCCCAGCCATTCAGACAATACGTAGCAGCCCCAGCCTTTTTGCATCAAAAGATGCGTAAAATTCCAAGACCATTTTTATCTAAGCAGGGATGAACTATGCGTCTCCCCAAGAAGGCAGAAACCTCTTCAGTTCTGTTTATCTTAATAAAATTTGGCTTTCCCGTTATGCCCACCTTATAGAGTTGCTGTAATGGTAACACAAATATCTAAAATGTATGGCATATTACTTCCCATTCTTAAAATGACATAAGAAAATTACTTCACCACATAATCCTCATAAATTATTCTAAAAAAAAGAAAAATAGTAAAGGGAAGTGGAAACTCCATCTTCAATAAAACTAGGAGACAGCTGTAACTCTAAGCCACAATATATCAAAGCCTGAAGTGTATGGAAAAATAATGACATAGAACCTGATTCACTTTCAGCATCTGTCTTCAAGTAGTGTTCTTTTCTAAAGTAAGGTTTCTAAAGTAAGTGTTCTTTTCTAAAGTAAGGTTCTATATTATATTTACATAAGTGAAACTGAAAGGCCCATTTAAATGGTTTTTCTAGAACAAGGGTGAGCCTGTCCAGATGGAAATCTCTTCCTTATCTAGTAGCAACCAACCTTCAAGAGCTCTAAAAAAAAAAAAAAAAATCTTAAGTTTAATCTCAAAAAAAACCCAAAGACCCCATTTTCTCTAAATACAGCAGATAATACCCACTATAAAAAGAATAATCCACAAGGTTATAGCCCATTCTTTGGAGTAGCTCCTCTTCTGGGAATGGAGGGCTTCCCGTTATCTAATAGGGCATCCACCAATAGTCAAATTGTATATGGTAACCTTTTAAGTAAAACAGAATTCAAGGGAAGCATAGCTTTGAAAAGTCTGAGTTGCTGACTTTTTCGTCATTTGTGCCTTTGGGCATTGCTTTGAGTCCGGGTAGATACTTTTGTCAGGCTTCTCTCTGAGCCCACACCACCGTGGCAGAACTGCCAAATTGGCTTTATTCTAGAGGACATTTGGGAATTGTCTTAATTAAGGGAGTTTAATTGGTCTTCTCTGGTGTATTTCAAGTCAGGACAAGATGCTCTTACTCCTACATAATGAATATTGATACGGGAAGATGAATGGCAAGTAGTTCTACCCCTCCCTCCAATCCAGTGCTTTAAAAAAAAAAAAAAAAGATATATAAAGCTGATGACCAGATACTCAGAACACAGAGAGCCACAGACTCAGCTCTTCTATTACTCTCTGTTCTTATATTAATAGTAATAAAACAAGTTGAGGAACAGTGTTCCCCCCCAGAGTTCCCTCCTGCACAATAAACATTTAGGTGACATCCTTTTTGATCTGTACCAAGCCTCTCCAGTCCCCTCAGAGGCTGTTTCAGGCAGGAACATCTACGGAATATTTGATAACTGTACTGTGGCTTGCAAATATGCGGTGCATAGCCGAGGAAGAAAAATTTATCCTTTGCACTCTGGGAATTGTCTGGCCTAATTATTCTATTCAGGCCTTTCATCGTGAGAAAACAATTTATTCCTCTCTTAACCCCCCGTATGGTTAATGGAATACATGAGAAACAGGGAGATTGAGGTAAAGAAGTGGAATGAGTTGCACTGGGGTGTGAGCTTCAGTTACCACTTTGGACTAATTAAAGGATGAGGCTGATTTTTTTAAAGAGTGAAAATTCTGATTAAAGAACTTTTTAAAAGAAATGTAACCTTCCTCGCAAACGTGAACAATTGCTATCAATAGCCCTTAGAAAACAGACAGAGGTCACCGCAGGAACAGGAGAGGCTATTTCCAAATGTACCCGTGACTTGCAGAAGCCATTGCTGAAGTGCTTGTACACCGTCACATCTTTAAAAAGGATAAAGTTCTTCTCTCCAAAAACAATAGTACCAACTTGGGCTCTCTGTAGTACGCAGAAGTCTGCCTCTTCATTCCATGTGTTTATTCACTCAGTAAATATTTTCTGAGAACCGTCTATGTGTCAGGTGCTGCTCTTGGTCATGGGGATTCGGCACTAAGAAAGGAAATCCTGGGGCACCTGGGTGACTCAGTTGGTTAGGCATCTGACTCTTGATTTACGACCAGGTCAGGATCCCACAACCGACAGAGCATTGAGCTCTGTGCTGAGCCTGGGGCCTGCTTGGGATTCGCTCCCTCCCTCTCCCTTTGCCCCTTCCCCACCTGCACTCTCTCTCCCTCTCCCTCCCTCTCTCTTTCTCAATAGAAAGAAGAAGGAGAAGGGGGAAGAGGAGGGAGAGGGAAGAAGAAGAAGAAGGAGAAGGAGGAGTGGAGGAGGGGCAGGAGGGGAAGGAGAAGAAAGAAAAGGGGGAGGAGGAAGAGAAGAAAATCCTGCCCCTCTTTGGAGAAACAGGCAACAAACAAGTAAATAATTACACTCTATAGTATGTCGGATGTGTCGGGTGATTGAGAAAAAGGGATTGTGGGATGGGGTATAGAGAGGTCAGGGTTGCACTTTTAAATAGGGTGGTCAGCCTAGGCCTCTTTGAGAAGGTTGTGGCATCTGAGCAAAGACCTAAAGATAATCACGAAGCAAGCCACATATACACTTGAGAGGTGACTATTTCATGCAGAAGGAAGAGCCAATGCAAAAGTCCTGAGGCATGAAGCACACTGGGCAAGTACCAAAAAGTGGCAAGGGGACTGGTGTGGACTATGTGGAGAGAGTAGTAGGAGGTTAGATAGGAAAGGAAATGAGAATGAGTGGTGATGGGGATGGGGGTCAGGGATTGCAGAGGGCCCACTAGGTGGTTATAAAGACTCCATTTGTATCTTAGATCATGGACTTGGGTGCAGTAAGAAGTGGAACTTAGGAATTTTTATATGAAAATTACATTTGGTAAAAACCCCTAGCCATTGGGTAATCTTAACCATACTGAGAAAAAACTCCTCAAATAATAACCACCTAAATAGTGGCTGGTGAGAATTGCCCTGAGGTTTTCAAGTTGCAGATCTCACTCTCAGTCAAAATTACTAATCAAAAGTAAGTTAAGGGGCACCTGGGTGGCTCAGTCAGTTGAGTCCGACTTTGGCTCATGATGTGATCTCACGGTTTGTGAGTTCGAGCCCCACATCGGGCTCTGTGCTGACAGCTCAGAGCCTGGAGCCTGCTTCGGATTCTGTGTGTGTGTGTGTCTCTCTCTCTGTTGTTCCCCTGCTCACTCTCTCTCTCTCTCTCAAAAATAAATAAACGTTAAAAAACCCCCAAAACTTAAGTTGTCTCCTGGGAGAAAAGCATCATTTAACTATGGGGATATTTAGGATAAGTATAAAATGTTTAAAATCATCAGAACCATAGTACTAATATCATTATGGTAAGAATTTATGCACAATTAATATTTTATATATTTGAGAAAAATGTATCTTAGAGTGAAATCTTATAATTTTAGTTTTAAATGTGTAATTGAATAATTGATTTCACTAGAATGTTAAAAGGATTCAATATTTATCGTATTTATAAAGTTAATTTAACTTGTCTGAATTCCTTAAGTATTTGGAAAGGCTTGTCAATCAGACCTTTCAAACTGAAAAGGAAATAGAATATGTTAAACTTGCTTTTATTTTTTTTTAATTTTTAATGATTATTTTAGAGAGAGAGACAGAGCATGAGTGGGGAAGGAGCAGAGAGAGTGGGGGGACACAGGATCTGAAGCAGGCTCCAGGCTCTGAGCTGTCAGCCCGGAGCCTGACATGGGGCTCAAACCCACAAACCACAAGATCACGACCTAAGCCAAAGTCGGACACTTAACCAACTGAGCCACCCAGGTGCCCCAGAATATGTTAAATTTATAAATGATGTTTACAATACTTGAAGGTGTTTAGGTTACCAAGATGATATGTGGGAACCAAGCAGGATTATTCAAATCCCCTTAGCAAGTGGCTGTAAATATTTGCTAGATTTTTAAATAGAATAATAAGCTAAACCCAGAAGCTAGGGGAAGAATTAGGTTTTGGCATCTGTAACTTTTGCAAAAGTATATTAATAAAATATCCTGAAAATCTTTTCTGCACTCAAAACTACGCTTAACTATATGGGAATATTCACATTTATCAGCGGTTGTTTACTAGCGGTTATGGTTTCTAGAAGACCCTTTCTTGGCCTCTTTCCCTCCGCTGCTCATTTTTCCACTCACACCTTCATTTGGAATATGTATTTTAATGAAATTACTATTGAGAAAGACCAAAAAGTTTTCTTGGGGTCCTGACAAAATTCTGGGCTGTGCTTGGGAGTGGGTATGCAGTATGTACATTCTCTTCGTTCCTGTCATTTGGTGGCATTCCTCTGGTAACAATCGTTCTGGAATTCTGGAATGGAGCCCAGGCAGAATTAATTTTCAAGATTACAAGTTACACACATCTCTTCTGGAGCAATTACTTTTCCATTATGCACCCTATCTCTTAAAATGTATCATTTTATAGTAAGAAATGCACCTTGTGTGATAAAGAACAGCGCACTCCAGCTTGTGTCAGACTAATGAGATATCAATTGTAGGATAATATTTATTCACCCGAATTAATTGAATAACTATGTTGCTCCACTGAGAGGGGTTCTTAACTAGTCTTGAAAATTACATTATAATCTACATCTTGAATTTCTGGTTTTGGTGCATTTGAAAGCAAAGCCACTACTACTCGTGATAAATCACTTATTCTGCCTCCTTCTGGCTCTGTAACCATGTTTGGGTCAAATCGCAGAGCTTTTAGGACCGGACTTTAAGAACGGGAACAGGCCGCTAGTGTTTTTTGTTTGTTTGTTTATAAATACTTATTTCTTTCCAAATATATTAAGCAAGAGAAGAATCATGAAAATCTAAAGAGATGATGAGCTTACATACTTCTCGAATAGTTATAAATTTAACTCTTACGTTCATCCTCCTATTTTCCTGTAGTTCCTTATACAGTTCATCAGTTCGTGATTTTTGATGATACAGATTTTATGGCTTTTTCTTTTCAGAGGTGTGAGTGTGTGTTTCCTAACAGGGCCACATGCTTTTGTAAATATTTGTGGAAGAAGTGGGGGAACACACCACTGATATAAAACCAAGGGAAATTGTATGTACAGTAATCATCAAATACTGTCAAGAACTGATGAGCAATTTTTTTTAAAGAAAAAAGTGTTCAACAAAACGGAATGCTTTTTGTATTGGAGACAAAAATTGGGGCCTTTCACAGGTTTTGATCTAGGTTTTTTTTCAGGAGGGATTCCTGGCGCCATCAATATTTTCATTTGGGCAAAGAGCATGTCTTGATCACAAAGTACTCCTTACTGACCCTGCCCCTACCTTCCTCCTCTCTGAGCCTACCATAACTGTTCTCCCCTTCATACGTCTGTGGAAACTTACAGCTATCTACGTTTTGACACTTCTCACCAGGTGTTGAAATATTTATTTCTGCTTCTTACTTCTCCACCAGAGGATTCCAAAAGTCAAGATCTGCTTAAACACCTAACAGGATAAGAATGATCAACGAGCAAAGCCTGTCATTATAGGCAATGTGTGGGATGGGGGAGAAGGCAATCAGGAGGCCACGATATAGTAGGAATAGGAGAATAGGAATGAATGAGGGTTCTTCTGGGGCTTCAGGAGCTTCAGGATGTTCCCAGAAGCTTCAGGATGTCTTAATATAGCAATGGACCAAGTGTAATGAAAATTCTCCTGGATCATATATTTGAACAGGCAAGAACTTTTGTGGGTAATGAAAGAAAAAATTCAAATTTTCTCTTGATTTAAATGCAATACAGTCCTGAACCTGAACCACAGAGGAATTCTATCTTTGTATGCCCCACAGAGAGATCTTTGTTCCCGTTGTGTGAGTTCTCAATGCATAGTGCAATGTTTGGCTTATAATAGATGCCCAGTTAATATTATTGAACGTTGAACAAGACAGCTTTACATATGCCATTCTTTGCTATGCATGGGTTTGTTTTTGTTCCTTGGATTGGGTGTTTTCAGATGATTCCCTCCTTTATATTTTGCATATTCTGCTCCATGATAAATATCAGGTAATGATTAACTGTTATTACTTTCTCTTCAAGAAGTCTGTACAAATAATACTAAAGTTGCTTAACCAGCAAATTTTTCACTTCACTTTTTAAAGAGGCATTTAATGTTCACATCTGCATTTGTAGCCCTAAGAGTTAGAAGTAATGCAAACTCATTTAGCTGTTAAAATGATTGATAATCAGGAGCCCATATGGTGACTCCCTGGAACTTAATTTCATCTTATTTTCCTTCTTAATATCTATACTTTATCTAAAATTTATCTAACATGATTCTCCTTCCTGTGTTAGCAAGTATTTTGGCACTTGGAGTCAGGGAGAAAATAAGTTATGCAGTCGGGTTGGTTGAAGGTCCACATGGTCAGGAGAGAATCTTTAGGGTACCAGACAATGCAGGGAAGTATGGTCTCTCTGAAAGCACTTCTGGAGACTTCCTTTAATTTGAGGCAAGTAAGGTCATTCATTCTTCTTTAACTGTTCTGACTGTGTCAGCTACTCATGGCTAAAATAGTTCAGTGGGAAAAGAGGGAGTTGACAAGGGCAGTGGAAATGACATAGAGGGAAGAGATTGCAGCAGGGGGTGGGGGTGAGTGCGGACTGGGGACTGGATTAGATGAAGCCAGGAGGACAGTTAAAGAGAATAAACATAACCATCTGAGCTCTCACCTCTATAATCATAAGACTTTAGCATCAGTGTGAATGGGCAGCTCTGGATCCACTGTTGGCCTTCTGTAATGACGTCAAACCTCCACTTTCACATTCCTAAACTGTCCCCAGGCTGCTGAGGTTAGGGTGGAGCAAGCATGAAGCCAGAGAATTTGTGTCAAGGGCATTCCAAAGTCAAGTGCAAGTGATTTGGAAATTTTCTTTTGTTTCATTAAATTTTCCTTTTTTCCTTCTTTAGGTATAGCAGAGTTCTTAACAACTCTAGTAGAAAAGAGAATTTCCTAGCATGTTTCTGTAATAATAGTGAATAGTTTACTTACTATTTTTGCTCTGACTTTTCTTTTTTTTTTTTTTTTTTTAATTTCTTTTTTCAACGTTTTATTTATTTTTGGGACAGAGAGAGACAGAGCATGAACGGGGGAGGGGCAGAGAGAGAGGGAGACACAGAATCGGAAACAGGCTCCAGGCTCTGAGCCATCAGCCCAGAGCCTGACGCGGGGCTCGAACCCACGGACCGCAAGATCGTGACCTGGCTGAAGTCGGACGCTTAACCGACTGTGCCACCCAGGCGTCCCTGCTCTGACTTTTCTAAATGGCCATCTCCCTAATACTTAAAGCCGAGTCTGGCAAAAAGTTTCAAAAGACTTCTGACTTAACTTTTTTTCTGGCAAATGCTGGTATATCGCTTAAAATGTCCACCTTTGGGGCTCCTGGGTGGCTCAGTCAGTTGAGCCTCCGACTTCGGCTCAGGTCATGATCTCATGGTTCGTGAATTCGAACCCTGCGTCGGGCTCTGTGCCAACAGCTCAGAGCCTGGAGCCTGCTTCGGATTCTGTGTCCCCTCTCTCTCTGACCCTCCCCCGTTCATGCTCTGTCTGTCTCTGTCTCAAAAATAAATAAACATTAAACATTTTTTTTAAATGTCCACCTTGAACTTTCAAATAATAATGTAATAAAAATTTGTTATGAGAGATGTTTAATATCCCTAATACTCATTCTGTTTTCATATATTAGGCTTTCATATACATTTATTTTGAATAAAGTATTTCATGGCTTAAAAGTTGAAAAGTCCCTAATATAAATGTCTAGAATTGCTTCAGTAACACTGTGATGATTCTGTTTATTTGAATTGTTCAATAATCTGTTATCATGCTGATGAGGGAGCCTAGGGCAAGCTGAGGGCAAAATACAGGCAGGCACTCCTCCCCACCCCCCTCCCTGCCAGGTAGAATATGTGTGATATTCCCTGGACACTCCTGGCCACCCAAGAACAAGGGAAGGGGGTTTAAGTGCTTGCCTTGGTAATGTGGGAAACTAAGGCAAATGAAAAATTAAATTCCCTTACTCCCTACAACCCACTGACAAGTCCTTGCAACGAGCAGGGTGACCTCCCTTTAGGAGCTCAGCTTCCTCGATGATGACACTTTGTTAGGGGCAAAAGGGAATTTTGGCTTAACATTATCCCAACCTCAAGTATCCTGTAAGTTTACTTCCTTTGTCTCAACTACCCCAAGATATGTGCTGACAATCATACTTCAAGCTTATGGCCCCCCGATATATGTCTGAAGGGTCTCATGATTGATGTTTTATTAAATGCAATAAATGGTGTTTCCCTAGCAATAGCTAACTCCTCAAGGTCCTGGAAACCTTGCTCCCAAAATTCCTTAGAGACTTATTCTATCCCTGACGCCCTCCCAACCTGAGGGTATATAATGAGCTACCCATCATGACCCCATGCAGCTCTTCTGTCCACAGGTCCTGTCCCTGTGCTTTAGTAAAATCACCTTTTGCACCAAAGATGTCTTCAAGAATTCTTTCTTGGCTGTTGGCTCCAGACCACCCCACCATCACCCCAAAACTCATCAGTGCTCTGGCATTCTAATAGCTAAAGGAACAATATTAGACACATTTTGCTGTATGGATTAGATTTTATTCCAAACTCTTGGAAACTGTGCTTTCTTTTCAAAATACTCATAGTAGCTTGTGGATATAGGTTTACACTATTACCAGCACTTAGAAGAGCTTTGCTTCCTAATTTATTTTGGTGATGATTTGAATACACTGCAAGAAGGTCACTGTAGAGGTCTTAATAATTATATCAGTTGGGATGTTTTTAATTGCAAATGATAAAATTCAACCACAACTGGCCTAGGATATTTATTGATTCATATTCCTAAAAAGCCCAGAAGTGAAGCTAGTTTGGGTATAAGTTCAGTGCTTCAGATGACATCAGTGCTCTGTTTATCAGATCAATTGGCCCCATTCTTAGGTGGGTTCATCCCTTAAGTTAGAAGATGGTTTTGAAAGTTTCAGACAGATATCTAGCCTTCTCAACAACTCTGGTAGAAAAGAATTTCCTAACAAGTAGGAACAAATGCCAATTGTAATTCTCATTGGTCCCAAATGTGTATATTTTATAATGATAATATACCAAAAAAAAAAAAAGAAAAGAAAAAAACAGGTGAAATTAATTTTATTAACGTATTTTATTTAACTAATATATAAAAATACATTTTCAGTGTGTTATAGAAAACTTGTTAATGAAGGGTTTTTTTTTTTTCCTATGCTGTCTTCAAAGTTTGGTGTGTATTTTACACTAGAGCTGTCTCAATTTGGTCTACCCAACCTTCAAGTGCTCTATAGCTACATGTTGCCAGTGAACATACTTTTAGTTGCTAGCATTGGACAGTGTAGTAATAAAGTCTCCTGAGAGCAAATACACAGATATCCATACATCTAGAGATACAGTAATCTTTAGCATGTCTTGCTTAGAACAGTGGTCATAAATAATTCAATTCTCAAAAGAAGTCATTAAGTGTCAAGTTGAGAGGAAGTCAAAATGAACTTCTAACTTCTGTGCATCTTAGAATTCGGTGGACCAAACTTCCCACATGTTTTGAACACCCTCTCTTTATTTGATAGTTCTCTGCACTGTGAACTCCCTGTTTCCAGGGCAATTTTCAAAAGCTTCCTGCATTCTCAGACTCCCTTGTGGCTAAACTGCAGGCGTGTGACCTTGGTTTTGTGAAGCAGAGTCCCCTACGTGGGACTTAACTTGGGAGATGAACCATAGGAGGAAGCAGATTAGGGATGGTTTATTCATTCTGCTGATGAGGGGGTGGTAACGGCTGTTGTGACTTCCTGCTCAGGCCAGTTCTGTGGTGTAGTTCTAGGAATTGTTCCTGGAGGCTGGTCTTGAGCCCATTTCTCTCAACCCACACAACAATTCTCTGAGCTATGTAATAAATTCAATACTTATTAGACAGAATGTATTAGCTCTCAGTAGATTTGTGTTCTACCTGTGCTAGCTGCACTAAATTGTGTTGCTTACAACCAATAGCCCCAATTGATACAACTCCTAATTTTATTCTGTATGAACACCTTATGGCTTTGGACAAAATAATGTCTTTGTAACAAGGTGAGATTCAATTACAGTATTTTTCCCTGCTGAAAAAAAATGTCTGTGACTTACTAAAAAAAACATTTTATATTTATTATTTCTTTCTTATTGCCTTATTTGCATTTTCTGGAACATGACTACTTATATGTTTTTTATAAAACTGTGTGAGTTTTTTATAAAACCAACATGTAAATTATTATGCCTGAATGATACCTATGATTTAAATACCACCTAGATATCCCATCATTTCACATCACCTCCCTTTCCTCAATCACTAATAAAACTAAAAGACATAAATAAGTCACTTTTACTCAATTTTGTGATATCCACCCTGGTTATTGTGCTTGAGGTATTAAAAAAACCATAACTGACTACAGTTTGCCTTGAAATGTTCCTCCCATAAAGTACTTGCATGTTTCGTGTTGACTGACAACAGCTAATTATTCATGCTCAATTTTTGTGTAAAACTCTATTATTTTCAAAATTCTGGACAAGTTGTATTTTTATTATACTCACAGTTTTTCTCTTCAGGTTTATGCTGTATGATTAATTACATTCTAAATTCCAGGAGACAAGGTATGAATAGCTGCAGGGAATCTTGTAAACAAACTGAAGTTAGACAAAAATGCTGCATTTTCTTTCATATGCTTTTAACTCTGATTAGAGTTTACTGGTTTTGTTTATAGCCACCATAGTGACATTTTAATCTGTCATATGCCCAATTTTCAATTTTAGTTGTTAATGGAAAACATTCTACCCCTAATGATAAATAATCTTATTGTTGGACACACACAATATATAGGCACACACACATATACATATAAAAGATACATTCATTGTTAAATATTTTGCACCTAAAATAAATTGTTACTCAGTTCTTATTCAAACCACATAATAAATGGTAGATTTTTACAGATTGGCCTCAATATGAGGAGACTAATGATTTTCAATGATCTTGCGGTTTAGATGGAGAGCATTTTCCTTTATTCCCATATTCACATACCTGTTCCTACTTTGACTTGCTTCCTGGTGCTTCTGCTGACTAGCTGAGGGATTGTGTCTATGTTGGTTACCCTGTTGGCTCTCAGTTTCCTCATCTCTAAAACAAGGCAGCAGATTGTATGATTCTAAAATTCACCTTTAATGGGCCGTTACTTATCTAAAGTAGTATTCATAGTTTTATTACAGACATCATTTCTCATTATGATTTCATCTATTATCGTCATTTTCACAAATGTAGTTTTTACTGACAGTCTATAGTATTCTACTGTTTTCTTCTGTCCCATTTTACATTTAAAAACATTTTAGCTTGTAGGGTTTTTTTTCTTTTCCTAGTACTTTTCTTGTGGAGCTGTGTAGAAAAAAATCAAGAGGATCTTAAGGTTAATGACAGTTGATTAATAAAATTACTGTATTTATTTATTTATTTATTTTTTAATTTTTTTTTTCAACGTTTATTTATTTTTGGGACAGAGAGAGACAGAGCATGAACGGGGGAGGGGCAGAGAGAGAGGGAGACACAGAATCGGAAACAGGCTCCAGGCTCTGAGCCATTAGCCCAGAGCCCGACGCGGGGCTCGAACTCACGGACCGCGAGATCGTGACCTGGCTGAAGTCGGACGCTTAACCGACTGCGCCACCCAGGCGCCCCTAAAATTACTGTATTTAACTGACGATGAGTTACATTTATTAACTCTGTGTTAATTTTGTTATTAACAAAGTGTTAGTAACCCATTTGCACCATTTTTAAAAAAATATATAATTTATTGTCCAGTTAGCTAACATACAGTGGAAACAGTGTGCTCTTGGCTTTGGGAGTAGATTCCCATGGTTCATCGCTTACATACAATACCTAGTGCTTATCCCAACAAGTGCCCTCCTCAATGCCCATCAGCCATTTTTCCCTCCCCCACCAAGAACCCTCGGTTTGTCCCCTGTAGTTAAGAGTCTCGTATCATTTGCTTCCCTCTCTGTTTGAAACTATTTTTCCCCTTCCCTTCCCCCATGGTCTTCTGTTGAGTTCCTCAGATTCTACATATGAGTGAAAACATATTATCTGTCTTTCTCTGACTGCCTTACTTCACTTAGCATAATACCCTCCAGTCCCATCCACGCTGTTGCAAATGACAAGATTTCATTCTTTCTCATTGCCGAGTAGTATTCCATTTTATATATAAACCACATCTTCTTTATCCATTCATCAGTTGATAGACATTTGGGCTCTTTCCATAATTTGGCTATTGTTGATAGTGCTGCCATAAACATTGGTGTACATGTGCCCCTATAAAAGAGCACTCCTATATCCTTTCGATATATTCCTAGTAGTGCTATTGCTGAATCATAGGGTAATTTTATTTTTAATTTTTTGAGGAACCTTCACACTGTTTTCCAGAGTGGCTGCCCCAGTTTTCATTCCCACCAGTCCATTTGCACCATTTTTAACCAGTTCCAGTCCCTAGCCAATCTGCACAAATAAGAGTAGATCTCAGAAACAGAAAAACTTATGTTACCTAACTATTCCATTGAGTGAATATTTCCATTTCCAATAAACATTTCGGATACTTTCACAACTGCCAAATATTTTAAAAGTTTGATCCTAAAATATTGCTGAGATATTCCACAGGCAGGCCTAAGTGCTCAGTAGATTCTACACTATAAAAGGAGGAATACTCATAAGCTTGATACTTCCTCAACCTTTAATCATCCATTAAATGGTATCACTTAGGGTTTGTTGGTAGCAAGTGATGAAAATTAACTCTTACCGCATTTATTGGAAAGATGGCATAGCACAGAGAAGGAAAAGAGCAACTTTAAGAGATAGACTAAAGAAATAACAGGAACCAGAATGGCTCAGGACGCCTAGGTGTTTTAAGTGCAGAAACACCTTCGATAGTTAAAGATTCATTAGGGATGAATCAACTCCAGACATTCCAATTGTGTAGACAGAAGTTGACTCCACACTCATTCCAATCCCTTGGGAAATCAGGAAATGAAAGTACATAATATCCCAGTCTCAGTTAAGGATATCTGTGTAACATAGTTCAAGACCTGGGCAGAATTTTTCAACCCTCTACTCTCTCTATCTGAAAGGTGGAAGTGATATCTGGAGGGGCGGAAGCCAATCTGTAACCGTGACAACTGTAATAACAAGCTTGTCTTCCTGGTAATATCAATTGACAGAGAGTGCTAAATGCATTAGAAACTGCAAGTCGTCCTGATTGACAAGAAGACAGAATTTGAGAGGAAATGATGCTTAAGAGATGAGGATAGGGGCGCCTGGGTGGCGCAGTCGGTTAAGCGACCGACTTCAGCCAGGTCACGATCTCGCGGTCTGTGAGTTCGAGCCCCGCGTCAGGCTC
>NW_024412413.1:43027719-43120584 GCF_014898765.1 Herpailurus yagouaroundi
AGCCTGGAGCCTGTTTCCGATTCTGTGTCTCCCTCTCTCTCTGCCCCTCCCCCGCTCATGCTCTGTCTCTCTCTGTCCCAAAAATAAATAAAAAACGTTGAAAAAAAAAAAAAGAGATGAGGATATGATCATGCAGGGCCCGATAAATCCCACTAGGAGCTCAGCCCTTCTACAGGTTACAGAGCAGAATTGTTAAAAGGTTAGAAAGTGAAAGGTCATGACCAGAATCCATTTTATAAGGGGTCTGTGGTTTCAGCGTGATGGATGTTTTAACGGGAATGAATCGGCAGGCAGGAAGTTCAGTCAGGAGGTTACCACAGACTGTTTATGTATTCACTGTCAGCAAGCTTTTCAAAGGGAAAGGGTATTGCTATGGACTGAACATCTGTGCCCCACCCCCAAATACATATGTTGAAACCTAATACCTGGTGTGATGGTATTAGGAGGTAAGACCTTTAAGAGGTAATTAGGTCATGAAAGAAAGGCCCTCATGAATGGGATACTGTCCTTAAGAAAGAGACCTCAGAGAGCTCCTTTGCCCCTTCTGCCATGTGAGGACACAGCAAGAAGATGAACCAGGAAGCAGGCTTGAACCAGACGCTAACTCTGAGGGCACCTTCATCTTGGAATTCCCAGTCTCCGGGAATGTGAGATATAAATTTCTGTTGTTCATAAGCTACCTTGTCTGTGGTGCTTTGTTATAGCAGCCTTAATGAACTAAGACAGACATCATCTTATTCAACACCCAAGTTCCTTAACAGAGCATAATTACAGATTCTTTTCTATACCCCAGTTTAACTAAGACCTGAGAATTTCCTCATGGTCAACATGGGCCGGGAGAGGCTCATGACACTCAGGAGGAGAGGAGGCCTCCTGACATTCAACAGGGAGAAGGAGGTCATCTTTGTGGTCGTAAATTAATAGACTTCAGAGGTCACTTGAAAAGGGTATTTATAAATTTCATTATAAAAGGATTAATATATGTATCGAGTAAAACATTAAGGAGATTTTTGTTAATTTAAACTTCCTTTTGAAACTACTGGAAAGTGGCATTAATTATGGAAGAGCTGTTCTTTCATCAATCTCTAGTGTCTGGGACGATGCCTGGAATATAGTTGGTGCTCAAGCAGTATTTGTTTATTTTGTATGCACAGGCACTGTTCTAAGGACAAATTCTTACAAACCTTATTCAGATGGTTCAATTATCCTGATTTTATTTTCTTTATTTTCTTTATTTTTAATTTGTTTAATGATTATTTATTTGTTTCCATAGAGAGAGAGAGTGTGAGCAGGGGAGGGACAGAGAGAGAGGGGGACAGAGAGAGAGAGAGAACCCCTGCACTGTCAGCATAGAGCCTGACATGGGGCTCGATCACATAAACCATGAGATCATGATCTGAGCCGAAATCAAAAGTCGGTCACTTAACAGACTGAGCCACCCAGGCTCAACCACCCTCAATTATCCTGATTTTAAAGATGAGAAAACAGGCTAAGAAATCCTAAGATTTGAAATGAAATCCATGTCACTATGAAGCCCATTATTTTAATCGTTCTATTATACTGCACTTGTGGGACCTGTGGATTATCCAAGTGACAATACCCAGTGGATAATTAAAAATAAGTGGATGAAGTTCAAGAGAAAAATCTAGCATACAGATGCACATTTCACAATCATTTAAGCATTTAAGTTACAACTGAAGGTGAAGTGCAATAACATCACCTGGGCAGTGACCTTCAAACCTTTTGACCACAGTCATAAAAAGATTTTTTAATAGCGACCCACCACACACACACACACACACACACACGCACACACACAGATGCATGTGTATGTATGTTTCCTGTAATAATGCTTTTCCTTATTAAATGTGATATAATTTATCGTTTTTTAAAGTTTAATAGAGAGTGTGGGTGCACGTGCACACACAAGTGGGGGAGGGGCAAAGGGGGGGAGAGAGAGAGAGAGAGAGAGAGAGAGAGAGAGAGAGAGAGACCCAAGCAGGCTCCACACTGTCAGCGCAAAGCCCAACATGGAGCTTGATCTCATGAACTGTGAGATCCTGACATAAGCAGAAGTCAAGAGTCTGATGCTTAACTGACTGAGCCACCCAGACATGCCTATTTTATCATTTTTAATTCTGTTTTCTTCTGTGCAGTTCTATTTCACTTAAAAATGCTACTTGCAATCCACTAGGCTTGATTCCATGATCCAATAATAGGTTGTGCTCTGCAGTTTGGAAACCACTGCCTTTAGTAATCTGTAGAGAAGGAGATGCCAACTGGCTACCCACTGACCGTATTTGGCATGGAGATGTGTTCTCTTTGGCCGGCATACTCATTTCTGGCATACACACATGCAATGCTTGAGTAAAATTTTAAATATCGGAGATTTCATATGAAAGTTTAAATAAAAGAATCTGGATGTCCAAACTCTTTTGACAAGTGAAAATTTTTTGGTAATATTAATGGGTAATATTACCTATTACCAGATATTAGCTGTAGCTGAGAAGCAGCCGTCTCCTAGTACCCCTCACACTCAAGCATTTCTACATGTTATTCTCCCTGACACTGAATATCAGCTGCCGTTTAAGGTTGTGCTTGTGTTCTTTCTGTTGTTGATATTTCCTTATAAAAGAAAAGGTAGCTGTTTACTGTATCAGAGAGTAAGCGAACCACATTATTTTTCTCACATACAGCCTGCTTCAGTTATTTATGCTACCTTCAGATCCCTGTAAGCAGTTTGGTTTGTGAATCATAGTATAGCATGTGAAAGGCTGAGAGTCAAGGATGGAAGCCTAGGCAGTACCCACAATAAAGGAAAGAAGAAAAAGAGCCCAGAAAGATACAAAAAGGGAATAACCAGAGGGTTGGGAGCAAATTCATAAGAATAGAATGATAGGGACATGAGGGGTCAAGAGCATCCAATTCAGGCTGTGCACTCTCTCTTAAATCAAAAGCATTTGTGGACGTAATTAACAAAACTTCCAAAGAAGATTCTGCTCTCTTTAGATGATTCATCTCGATGTCTGATTCCCACTGTCAGGAAGAAACATAAATAAAGGCTTTCACAGAGCAGGACCTGTCTCAACATGCCAGCATTCAGAGGATGAGGGTACTAAATGCAGTAGCCAGATACAATTTTGTTGGTTGCGTCTTTTGGATTGAACAAGAATGTGGCTCCTGCACATGTCCTGCTATTTAGAGTTAGGTTCATGAGACAGAAGTGGAAATGGAAGCGGCTGTCTCACTGTGGATTGGGACCGAGCACTTCGGCATAATTTTAGCCATCCATTGACGTGTCTCAAATCACTTAACCCTGATGGGTCCAAGAGCCCTGACAGTAACTGAGGTCAGAACCGTGGCACCCTAATACTCTTATTAAGCTTTGAGTCTGTCCTAGCAGCAGCTCACTGTCATGGCACAGTGTCCATCATTGGGGTGGACATATAAGATGAGTTGAAGTCCTAGGAATAAGGCTTTGAGACGTTTTAGGTCACATAAGGAAGTCATTTGCAATCAGTGTTGACCAAGGACACTCAGTTAATAATATAGATAACTTGAAGAAATTGGAGATCTGAAATTTCCAATGCACCCTGAAAGAATCAAAAGCTGCCTGGGCATTAACTATTAATTGTTGCATTAGACACTTCAAAGGAGGGAAACAAACCGAGCTCTGCTGTAATTTTCCCAAAAATGCTAAACTCTGACCCCAAAACAAAAATAATTTTAAGAAGGATTTCCTACTTCAATCACTAATCTTTTTTTTGTTGTTGTTTAATAATAAAGGAAGAAAGAAGAAACAAAAAGAAAAGACAAACTATTCTTGCCTAAGTGTCGTTCTTGGAAGCAGAGGAGTGTTTGCTTTTCTTTTGTTCTTTCAAATCCCAGGGAAGCGATGCAGGCTGGAGCTGCTCTTTGCCTTTTCATCTGCCAGGAAATAGCATACAAAGGCGAGGCTTCCCTGAGCAGGGCAGAGACATTGTGTTTTCTTTTTTCAATTCCCTGTTGAGCTGAGCCTTTACAAAAAATCTGCCCACTGTGCTTCTCTTGTGTTGTAAGCACCATGACTTGTGTTTTATTCTTTATATATCACATTTCCCATGTTTTATCATGTTAGCAAGTTAAAATGAATGCACATTTTAAAGTGCTCACAAGTGGAAAGTCGTTATTTCTTTGATTATGAATAAAGGTAGGGCTGCTAAAATATTCTAAGGGTAAATTCGCCTAGAATTAATGTACATAAAATATTCCATAGGTTAGGTAGCCAGGCATAACATGAACAAATCAAATCTCCAAGATCTAAGATTTTACAATAAATGAAAGCATGCATATAGATAATAAACATTATAATGAGAATTTCATTTCCTGCAAAGATATTGTCAAATATAGGACGAAATGACCAACATAACATATAGGGCAAAAATGACTTACTAGTGCTTAACAGTCTTGAAGAGGGTCACTTCTTACCCAAAACTCACCAATCAAATAAATCCCTCTTCTTCTAGGGAGGGAGACCAAGAGTGTGCTGGTTTAGCTGAAATCTCACCTTTGGAAGCATGAGGCTAAGAAAGGAGAGAGTCCTTGAGAGGATCCAGCAGACCTTGTAGAGACCTACAAGAGATGCTTGTGCTCAGGTTGACAGGGGAAGACAGAATGAGAGAATGAGGGGCCGTGCATGTTTGGAACACATAGTCAAAGATAAATAAATGATAGCTCTTGTGATTAGGATAGATATGGCCCTCAATTGCAATAGAGTCTTGTTATGTATAATACTGACATTTTACATGTATTCTGCATACCTTCTATTCTTTGAGGTATGATCATGTATGGCAGTGATAGAAGACTATTATAATTTTATTAATATTCTCATTTTATAGGTAAGGAAACCAAGGCTTAGAGATCTGCCCATAATCACCCAATGAAGGTGTGCAACATCTGGATCTAGAGCCCAAATCTTCTTCTCAGCTGTGAATGAGTTCTCACAAAGGGAGATCATGTGGTTATGAACCCTTGGCCTAACAGTGGAGGTATGTCCTTTCATCAATGTTTGAAAGCTAACTATAGATACCTGAGACCATTAGGGTTTGCAGCACTCTATTTTTATGGGGTTAATTATAACCAGTCTTGAGATTGCAGTCACCTTTCTATAACCATTCCCTGACTCCGTAACTGTTTATCAAAAGAGGAAATAGAAGACATTCGATATATGATTATTGAATAAATTGCAAGACCTCCTTTGGGTATAGCAAGATCAGTGTATTTCCAGGCCATGGTTAATCGTAAAATATAAAAACTAATGATTTGCTTCTCACATTTTTTTTATTTGATGGTGATAAAACCCACCTTAAAGTTTCAAAGGCTATTTTTTCATAGTTTACCCTCAACTATGATTGTAGACAGGTGGCTGAGATTGTTGCTAAAGGAAATTAAGCATGGAAAAGAGGAAATAAAGAAGCACAGGCTGGAGGGTTCAGTCTGAGGGTGAGAAGCAGCAGCGACCAGCATCCAGGAGCAGCGATGGGGAGGAAAACTTTGGTAGAGTGTCCAGTGGCCTTGACCAGCAGGGCCGAGGATGGCATCGTTCTGGTCACTTCTTGGTGTCATTTTTGAGGAACCCTCGAAACCCATTAGAGGAACCCTCTAGCCATTGTTCCCGCCTAGTTTCTAAGCCTATTTCTCCAGCTATCCTTGCTATTTTGTGAGCCATGAGATATCCTTCCAGTAAATGCCTTTCTGCCTAAATTGGCTAGAGTCAGTTTCTGTTGCAAATTAAAAAAAAAAAAAAATCCCAGTTGATGCGTTGCACAGACGTTGTTCACATCACAAGTATATATGGACTAAGGAATGTGTGCTCATCACTATCTTAGATGTTAAGGATAACAGCAATGAATATGATCAACAAGGTACTTGCCTTTATGAAGAAATTTTAGTTAGGTGCAGAAAGACCATAAACAAGAAAACAAATGAGCAAAATAATGTCAGCGAGCAACAAGTGTTACGGAGAAAAAAAAATCACAGGCCTGGGGGAGAATAACTGGGCAGCAAGGCTGTTGCACTTTGGATTGGGAGGCTTTAGAACATCTCTCTGGCGAGGTGGTATTTGACCTGAGAGCAGAATGAAAAACAACAACACAACAAAACAGTAATGGGTAAGTCTCAGGGCAATATATTCCAGGCAGAGGTACTAGCAGAAGCAGGGGTCCTGAGGTGGGAATGAATGGGATGTGTTCGAGCAACATTAAAAAAGAAAATACAGGTGGAGCCCGGCGACAAGTGGGGAGGAGTGAAGATGAACGCAGACAGAGGCTAGAGCTTGTAGGGCCTTGTAGGCCACAGTTAGGGGTTCTGATTTTGTTCTAAGGATTTTAAGTAAGAAAGTGAGAGAAATTAATTCATATTCTAAAAAGATGGTTCTGATGGTGTGTGGAGAATGGATCATGAAAAGACAAAAGTGGAAGCCACAAGATCTGTTGGGTGCCTGTTCCAAGAGCCTGGGCCAGATGGAAGAGGTTAGCGGGGACAGAGTGAAGAAAGCGTATGCCGCCAGCTGCTTCTCTTACACCTCTGGAAAGTTTATGTTAATCAAGGGACCGTGAACCAGGGCCACCATGTAAATGCTTGAATAAACACTTCCACTTCCAAGCAACTGAGAAAGTCCAGGCAGTTTCTTTGTTTAATTTTTGTGTAATTTTCCATTCCATTCAGCTGAAAAGAACAGTCAGGCAAACATCGCTGCTCAATTCTTTGGCTTTGTGATAGAGAGAAACAGAACATAATGTCCCCAAAACCAAAATTCATTTTCCTCACACTGAGATGTTTTCTCAGTTAATTCAAGGTTTCATGACAAAGTATGTTTGCTTAAAATTGTAGAAATATAGGCTGGTCAAAGTCATTCTCCAAACAGTGGTCTTAATCTAAAATATTTATGTGTAAATGTGTAATACTGTTTTGTGTATAGTTAAACAAGCCAGATATTTTAGAAACATAGTGCCTGGTGTTTGCTCAAGTTCTTTATAATTAACTCCATAAAACCAATACAAAAAATTATCGACAGCAAATACTGATTACTTATCACTGTTTATTGATTCTATTAATACTTCTGTGAAACTATTCCTAATCTTAAATAAAATAAGAACGTGAAAGAACAGTTTATGAAATAATTCAGCAAAAAAGTTTCTTATTTTGCCTTTCACAACAATAGGGGATCTTTTGGTGCTATTAAAAATTACTGATGGACAACAAGATGGATAATTAGGATGTTATCTAATTAGTAAATTGACTCACATTGTCTCCATGTATAAATGGTTTGACTTTTAAGTGAAATGATTAGTAAGATCAAATAATTGTCAATTCAGCTAATATAGTTTTTAGTCCTCTTTGAATGAATTATTTCCTCTCAGCTAATTATGCCGGAAGGAGATGTATTTTTGTATTTAGCTGTGCCGAATGTCATTTTATTTATTATTATTATTTTTTTTTAACGTTTATTTATTTTTGAGACAGAGAGACAGAGCATGAACGGGGGAGGGTCAGAGAGAGAGGGAGACACAGAATCTGAAACAGGCTCCAGGCTCTGAGCGGTCAGCACAGAGCCCGACGCGGGGCTCGAACTCACGGAGTGTGAGATCGTGACCTGAGCCGAAGTCGGCCGCTTAACCGACTGAGCCACCCAGGCGCCCTCCGAATGTCATTTTAAATTTGCCTTCCAAGGAGAGGGCCTTATGGAACTAGGTTTTAATTGGCCACAGCGGAAATATGGGTAACATCGACTTGATCTAAGGCAAGAGATCAAAACTAAGAGATTGAAAGATAATTTTCAGGTATTAGGGGCAGGATATAAGTTTTATGGAAAACCTACTCTCTATTAGATATTGTGCTAAGCGTTTTATCTATTTAAGGTAAGAGCCCTGCGAATAAGCCTATAGAGAAGGCAGCTCCAAAGGATGTCACATCTAATGAATGGCTGAACCAAGATTAAAATCTATGTATATCTACCTACAAATATTTTGGGCTTCCTATAGATTCTTGTTTAATCTCCCTCAGTATTCTCTCAGTAGTTAAGTCCAACTTTTTCCATTACTTCTGCCCCACCCCTATTCTAATTAGAACCTTTCACCCTGTAGGTAAGTGCACCTGACGCCTTAAAAAATATTTGCTTTTCTTCTGATCGTGAAAGTGAGATGTACTTGCAGAAAACTTGGGAGCCACAGAGGAATTTTAAAAATATCCTATGTTCTTTGAACATGAAAATAACCTCTGTTAATGTTTTGATGTCATTTATGTCTTTCTCTTGAGTATTTTTCATACAAATTTGGGATTATGTTTCATCTCCAGCTTCGTGTTCTGCTGGGTTTATCTGTTATTGTATCATTATATTTTTTCCTAGTTCACTAAATATCCTTTGAAAATGTAATATTTATATGGTGTAAACCACCCTTCTGAATGGATTACTAGAATACATTTAATCATTCTCTCATATATGAATATAATTTTAATCAAGTTTTCCTCTTTTTAAATCCTATTATAATAAACATACCTATTTGCTCACTCTCTGATGATTTGCTGAAAATACATTCCTATAAGTAGAATCCCTGTATTTAAAGAACCCCTCTTTTTTAAAAAGGCTTTTAATACGTATTGACACATTTCTCTGGTTGCTTTCCATGTAAGTTGTAACAGTTTGTTCTCTTTCTCATCTTCAGCATGCTACACCCACAAAATAACTTTAAATTTGAGAAGCAAAAATTCCATCTAATTATGGTTTTAATTTGAATTTTAGCTTACTAGTACAAATGGATCTTTTAAGATAAGTTTATTTGTTCTTTGCATTTCTTCTGTAACTTGACCTCTCATGTTCTTTGGCTTTTTCTTACTAATTTGAGTTGGAGGATGTTTCCTCTTTTTTAATTTTCTTGAAGAATTTTTATAAGATTAGAAGGATCTGGTTTCAGAATGTTTGGTAGGAATTCACCTGTAAATCTGTTTCAGCTGATTTATTCTTTGTAGGTAGATTTTACAATGTTGATTCAATTTGTTTAATGGTTATGATACATACAAGATACTTCTTAGAGTTAGCTTTGGTAAGTTATATATTTCTAGGAATATATCACTTTTATCTAAGGTTTACATTTTACTGGCATAAAGTTGATTTTTAAGATTTCTTTGGAGATTAAATAATTTTCCTGTTTTATTTATTTATTTCTTAGTTTTCCTTACAATTTTTTACAATAAATTTACAATATACAATACAATAAATTTTATGATACAATAAATATTAGTTTTTTGGTGACTGTTTTGTTTCAGGTGGTTAAGCTTATCAACCTGTTCCCCCTACCCCACTTTGGCGTATCTTAAAAAAAAAAAGTTCAAATCAAGTTACCCTTAAGTTTTTCTTTTTGTTTTGTTTTGTTTTGTTTTGTTTTGTTTTTTTGCTTGTTTGTTTTTGTATTGTAAATTTTCCAAATCTGCTGTGGAATTTGAGGGATGCGTTGATCAAGAGCGCTGAGGCAGCTTGAGCAGTGCTGAGTAATGTATAGAACTGTTGAATTGTGGGGAGCCTGGGTGGCTCGGTCAGTTAAGCAATGGACTCGTGATATCGGCTCAGGTCATATCTCACGGTTCGTGAGTTTGGGCTCTGCACTGACAGTGTGGAGCCTGCTTGGGATCCTGTCTGTCTCTGCCTCTCCCTTGCTTGTTTGTGCTCTCTCTCTCTCTCTCTCTCTGTCAAAATAAATAAACTTAAAAAAATAGTTGAATCGCCATATTGTACACCTGAAACTAATATAACACTGTATGTTAATTACACTGAAAAAAAAGAACACAGAAGCCGGCAGCTCCCACTCTGTGTCAGTTTACTAGGACTGCCGGAACAGAATACCACAGACTGTTTACTGGGTGGCTTCGACAACAGAAACATTGATCCCGGTTCTGGGTGCTGGAAGTCCAAAATCAGTAGGTTCAGTTTCTTCTGAGGCCTCTCTCCTCAACCTGCGGGTGGCCGCCCTCTTACTGCCTCTTTACACGGTCATCCATTCTTTGTGCGTGCACCCCCCGTGTCTCTTTGTGTCTTAATATCTTCTTCTTATAAGGACACCAGTGAGATTGGGTTAGGGCCCACTCTAATGGCCTCATTTAAAATTTTTTTTTTCAACGTTTATTTATTTTTGGGACAGAGAGAGACAGAGCATGAACGGGGGAGGGGCAGAGAGAGAGGGAGACACAGAATCAGAAACAGGCTCCAGGCTCTGAACCATCAGCCCAGAGCCTGACGTGGGGCTTGAACTCACGGAGTGCGAGATCGTGACCTGGCTGAAGCCGGACGCTTAACCGACTGCGCCACCCAGGCGCCACTCTAATGGCCTCATTTTAATTTAATTACCTCTTTAAAGGCTCTGCCTTCAAATACAGTCACTTCTGAGGTACTGGGGTTTGGTCTTCAACATATGAATTTGGGGGCAAGGGTAAAATTCAGCCCAAAATGTCATCTTTGGGGGACTTGGTCTTGAGAACTTGTGGATCATCACTCTGGAGCTCTCTCAGGAAAAGCTCTAGGAGAGGTTAGAAACTTGGGCCTTGGGGCGTCTGGGTGGCTCAGCGGTTAAGCGTCCAACTTTGGCTCAGGTCATGATCTCACAGTCCGTGAGTTTGAGCCCCGCGTCGGGCTCTGTGCTGACAGCTCGGAACCTGGAGCCTGCTTCAGATTCTGTGTCTCCCTCTCTCTCTGATCCTCCCCCTTTCATGCTCTGTCTCTCTCTGTCTCAACAATAAATAAATGTTAAAAAAAATTTAAAAATAAAAAACTAAAAAAAAAAAAAAAAAGAAACTTGGTCCTTAATGAAAATGCAGAGGAAAAAGAAGCTATGTTCAACGTTAGTACTTGTATTTTTCTAAACCTCTATGCCATTTGTTTTTACTACTCTACCTAAAATGGATTGAAAATGGGATGAAATTTCTCACTACATTATTTGTGGGTTTCTGCAGGAATTTCTAATAATGTCTCTTTATTCCTAATAGCATGAGGTATATTAATATGCACTTAAAATAGGTGAAGAACTAATTTCAGTTTAGAAGTAAGAGAATATGTTATGAAAGTCAAGAACTTACCTTTTGATCCAACAATGATACAATTAAAAGAAATTCCCTCTGACCTTTGATTAATGATTTGATCTTTACTTTTACTGCTCTAGCCAGCTTTTAAACTTTCATTGCATTTTCTTCATAGGAATTTTGGTGGGTAGCTCGTAGACATAATCAGACATGTTTAGCCACACGTCCCTTTTATATACTTGCTAAAATGACTGCTTTTCCTATCTTGCTACCCATCACCATATCATTCCCCAAAGTTTTTAATTTTTAACTGAATTATAATTGACATATAACTTTATATTTGTTTCATGCATATAACATAATTATTTGATATTTGTATATATTGCAAAATGAACATCATAATAAGACAAGTTAACATCCTTCACCACACAGCTACAAATTTCTTTTTCTCGTGATGAGAACTTCTAAGACTTACTCTCTTAGCAGCCTTCAAATATGCAATATAGTATTATTAACTATAGTTTCCATGCTGTACATTACATCCTCATGACTTAATTTATTTTATAACTGGACGTTGGTACCTTTTGACTTCCTTTACTCTTTTTGCCCACTCCCATCCCACCTCTGGCAGTAACCACTAATCTGTTTTCTGTATCTGTGAGCTCAGTTTTTTTGTTTTGTTTTTTGGTTCCACACATAAGAGTGAGCATATGGAATTTGTCTTACTCTCTGTGACTTATTTCACTTAGCGTAATGCCCTCAAGGCCCATTCATGTTGTTGCAAATGGCAAGATTTCCTTCCTTTTAATGGCTGAGTAATATTCTATTGTATACACAGACAACACACACACACACACCCCCCACATTTTCATTATCCATACACTGATGGACACAGGTCGTTTCCATACCTTGGCTATGGTATATAATGCTGCAATGAACATGGGAGTGCATATATCTTTCTAAGTTAAGAGTTTGTGTTTTCTACAGATAAATTCCCAGAAGTGAAATTGCTAAATCATATGCTAGTTTTATTCTTTTTTAATTTATTTCTTTTTAGAGAGATAGAGAGAGAGAGAGAGAGAGAGAGAGAGAGAGAGAGAGAGAGACAGAGAGAGAACGAGCTGGGGAGGGCCAGAGAGAGAAGAAGAGAGAGAATCCCAAGCAGGCTTCGTGCTGTCAGCACAAAGCCCAATGCGGGGCTCAAACTCATGAACCGTGAGATCATGACCTGAGCTGAAGTCAGACACTCAACTGACTGAGCCACCCAGGCACCCCATCGTCTGTGTTTTTTATAGTAACTATACCAATGTAAATATTTCTGCCAAGAGTGCACAAATGTTCCTTTTCTCCACATCATTCTAATAACCATTCTAACAGGCATGAGGTGCTATCTCATTTTGTTTTGATTTGAATTTCCCTGATGATGAGTGATGTTGAGTACCTTTTCATATATCTGTTGCTGCCCCCCTATGTTTTTGTTCTAACTCTTCTCTCCTTTTCTTCCCTGCCTCAGAGAGTTATTACTAAGACTAATCCTCTATGTACATTCCTTTTGCTGTTCCCTCCCCCCTCCCAGGGCATTGGTCTCCACTGTATGGTTCAGGCTTTCTAGGAGGTACCAAGGTACCAACATTCTTTTGGGGAGCAGGGAAAATGCTAGAACTATTAATTACATTTATTTTATCTCCTCTTCAGTTGTTTTTGTTTTATAATTATATTCTATAATGTATAATGTATAATTACATAGCACAGGTACAATTTACCGATAAACATATGTGTAAATGGTTTATTAAATGAACAGAACTCATCGGGGTGTGCCCCAGATTGAATGATTTGCATGCAGGAAGTTTCTTGGGGAATGTTCTCAGGATCAACATCCGTGGAGGTTGAAGGAGACAGGATTGCACCATGGGTCTCAACTGGGGCAGATTTAATACCCCAAGATATATTTAGCATCATGGGGAAATATATTGGCATCTAGTGGGTAGAAGCCAAGGATACTGTTAAATACCCTCTAATGCACAAAGTCGCCCATCCAACAAAGAATTGTCCCCCTCAAAATGTCAATCTTGCTGAATTTGAGAAACACTGGGGCAGAAGGAGAAGTCGGGTGGCAGTCACAGCCGAGGCCTCATTTTATTCAGCAGGGAGCTCTGGAGTTGCGTCCTTTGGTGTCCAGCATGGACCAGTCATTGGATACAGGCTGCCTTCAGAAATGGCCTGTTTTGAAAGTCTACAGTATGCACTCTTTTGTGCACAGCTTCTTTTGCTCAACATTGTATTTATGACATTCAAGTTATTGTTGCATACAGCTGTAGCTACTTCCCTTTTATTGCCATATACTATTTCGCTGCATGAATATATCACATATTCTACCCCTGTACCATAGGTGAACATTTGAGATGTTTCTAATTTTTTTCCTATCACAAATAATGCTTCTGTGAACATTCTGGTATACATCTCTAGCTACACATGAGCATGTATTTATATTGGGTATATATCTAAAAGTGGAAGCACTGAGTCATTGGTTTTGCACATTTTCAACTTTAGTAGATAATGACAAATAGTCTTCCAAAATGGTTTTGCCAATTTACAGTCTCACCGGCAGTGTGTGAGTGTTCCCATTGTTCTGTGTCCTTGTGAACACCTGGTGTTGTCAACCTTTTAAATGTTACCATTTTGATGAGTTTGTAGTGGTGCCACACTATGAAACTGAATGAATTTTCCCAATGACTGATGAGGTCATCATGTGTTTATGGTCACTTGAATACCTTATTTAGTGAAAACCTGCTTAAGACTGTTGCTCACTTTTCTATTTTGTTGCCTATTCTCTTCTTCTTGATCTATGGGTTCATCATAATCTAAATACAACCCCTTTATTAATTGTGTATTTTCCAAATATCTTCCCCTATTTTCATATTCTTAAAGTCTTTTGATGAAGTTATTAATTTTAATCCAAATTTTTCATTTCTTCCTACTGGTTAGTGTTTTTTTCCCCACTATATAGCCTAGATCATGAGCATGTTGTCCTCCAGAAATTTTATTGTTTAGTCTGTCATATTTAGATCTACAGTCTACTTGGAACTGATTTTATGTATGGTGGAAAGTAAAGAGTTAGAATTCCATTTTGTTTCCAAGTGGATGTCTAATTAATTTACCCAGAATCGTTTATTCAACTTTCCTACTGTTTTTATTGCCTACTTTGTTGAACATTGAGTCCATACATGCAAGGGTGTTTTTCTTTTCTGTTTTGTTGGTATATTTGTCCATTTTTTCCCCCTTAACTAGTAGAGCTTTATAATAAGTCTTGATATCCAGTAGAGCAAATCATCTAATCTTGTTTTTCTTTTTTTGTTAAGTTTTTTTTATTTTAATTCCAGTAGAGTTAACATACAGTGTTATACTAGTTTTAGGTGTACAATATGCTGATTCAACAATCCTATACGTTACTCAGTGTACTGAGTGTACTTTTAATCCACATCCCCTATTTCATCCATTCCCCCCCCCCCCCCACCTACCTCCTCTCTGGTAACTATCAGTTTGTTCTCTATACTTAAGAGTCTGCTCCTTGGTTTCTCTCTCGCGCTCGCTCTTTCTCTCTCTCTCCTCTTCGATCATCTGTTTTGTTTCTTAAATTTCATATAGGTGAAATCATATGTTATTTGTCTCTCTGACTGACCGATTTCACTTAGCATTATACTCTCTAGTTCCATCCTTGTTGTTGCAAATGGAAAGGTTGCATTTTTATGGCTGAATAATATTACATTGTATTTTATACCACTTCTTCTTTATCAGTACATCTATTGATGGAAATTTGGGCTACTTCCATAGTTTGGCTATTGTAAATGATGCTGCAATAAACATAATAATGCTTTTGAATTAGTGTTTTTGTATTTTTTAGGTAAATGCCCAGTAGTGCAATTACTGGATCATAGGGTAGTTCTATTTTTGACTTTTTGAGGAGCCTCCAAACTGTTTGCCACAGTGGCTGCACCGGTTTGCGTTCCCACCAACTGTGCACGAGCGTTCTTTTTTCTCCACATCTTCATCAACACTTGTTGTTTTTGTGTTTTTGATTTTAGCCGTTCTTACAGGTGTGAGGTGATATCTCATTGCATTTCTGTAATGATGGTGATTTGAGCATCTTTTCATATGTCTATTGGCCATCTTGATGTCCTCTTTAGGAAAATATCTGTGTATGTCTTTTGCCCATTTAATTGGATTATTTTTGGGGGGGTGTTGAGTTGCATAAGTTCTTTATATATTTTGCATTCTAACCCTTTCTTGGATATGTCATTTGCAAATATCTTCCCCCATTCCATAGATTGCCTTTCAATTCCATAGACTACCTTGTTGATCGTTTCCTTTTCTGTGCAGAAACTTTTTATTTTGATGTAGTCTCAGTAGTTTATTTTTGCTTTTATTTCCCTTGACTCAGGAGACATACCTAGAAAAATGTTGCCATGACCAATGTTAGAGAACTTACTGCCTGTATTCTCTTCTAGGATTTTTATGGTTTCAAGTCTCACATCTAGGTCTTTAATACATTCTGAACTTATTTTTGTATATGGTGTAAGGAAGTGGTCCAGTTTTATCTTCCTTAGCTATCCACTTTTCCCAACAGCATTTGTTGAAAATATTGTCTTTTTCCCATCGTATATTCATTCCTCCTTTGTGGAAGATTAATTGGCCATATATTTGTGGGTTTATTTCCAGTTTTTCTGTTCTGTTCCATTAATCTATGTGTCTATTTTTATGCCAGTACCATACTGTTTTTATTACTACAGCTTTGTAATATAACTTCAAGTCTGGAATTGTGATGCCTCAAGTTTTGTTCGTCTTTTTCAAGATTGTTTTGGCTATTTGGGGTCTTTTGTGGTTTTATACAAATTTTAGGATTATTTGTTCTAGTTTTTGGAAAGTGCTGTTCATTTTTTTTTTTAATTATTAGTACGCAACACATGTATACTAGCAATCTTATAATTTTTAAAAAATTTTTATATATTTTCGAGAGAGAGAATGTGAGTAGGGGAGGGGCAGAGAGAGAGGGAGACACAGAATCCAAAGCAGGCTCCAGGCTCTGAGCTGTCAGCACAGAGGCTGACGCAGAGCTTGAACCCATGAACCATGAGATCATGACCTGCACCGAAGTCAGGCGATTAACTGACTGAGCCACCCAGGCACCCTGCTGTTGGTATTTTGATTAGGATTGCATTACATGTGTAGATTGGTTTGGGTAGTATAGACATTCTAACAATATTTGTCTTTAATTTCTTTCATCAGTGTTTTATAGTTTTCAGAAGTAACACTGTCCTGATTTTTCCCCCACAAATTAATTATAACTCTTCTAGAACTTCATATAAATGAAGTTACATACTATATACTCTTTTTACATAAGGTTTCTTTCTTTTAGCATAATTTTGAAATGTATACACATTATTGCTTATATCCGTAGTTTTTATTGCTGAGTAATATCCCATGAATATGATGCATTATGTTTATCCATTCTCCTCTTAATGGACACATGGGTTGTTTCCAGTTTTGCAATGTTATGAATAATGCTATTATGAACATTCTTACGCAAGTTTTTCTGTATAACTATATTTTCATTTATTTTGGTAAATATTAGGAGTGGGATCGCTAGGTTATAGAGTAGGTGTGTGTTTATTTTATAAGAACTGCCAGGAAATTTTCTGTGGTTATACTATTTACATTCCCACCAGCAATGTATGAAGGTTCCAGTTGTTCCACATTCTCATCAACATTTGGTGTTGTCAGTTTTTTTAAAAAAAAATGTTTAACATTTATTTAGTTTTGAGAGAGAGAGAGAGAGAGAGACAAAACGCGAGTTGGGGAGGGGCAGGGAGAGAGGGAGACACAGAATCCCAAGCAGGCTCCAGGCTCTGAGCTGTCAGCACAGAGCCCAACATGGGGCCCGAAGCCTCAAACCGTGAGATCATGACCTGAACTGAAGTCAGATGCTCAACCAGCTGAGCCACCCAGGCACCCCTGGTGTTGTCAGTTTTTAAAAATTTTTGCTGTTCTGGTTGTCATATAAAGAAATCTCATTGTGGCTTTAATTCGAATTTCTCTGATGAATAATGATGCTGAGATCATTTCCATGTATTTACTGACAATTTGTATATCTTGCTTTATGAATTGTCAATCCAAATGTTTTGTCTATTTTTTAAATTGGGTTGTATGTCTTCTTATTACTGAGATAATCTTTTTTATATACCCCAGATACCAGTTTTGCAGATTATCTTCTTTCAATGCATAGGTTGCCTGTTCATTTCTTAATAGTGTCTTTTGATAAGCAGAAGTTTTTGATGCAGTATAACTTAACAATTTTATTTAATTGATAACACATTCTGTGGTCCGTCTGTATTCTCCTCTTTTTCTAAAAGCTTTATAATTTTAGCTTTTACATGTAGATTTATGATGTGCCTCAAATTAATATTTGTGTATGGCATGTAATAAGACATAAAGTTCAGTATGTTCTGTATGCATATCCACCTGTTCTAGCACCGGTTGGTGAAGAACTTTTCATTACTCAGTGGGATCTTTTAACATTTAATGTAATTATTGACATAGTTGGATTTGGGTCTGCCATTTTATTTTTGGCTCTCTGTATGTCCCATCTGTTTCCCTTTAGCTTATTTGAATAATTTTTTAGAATCCCATTTGAATTTACTTATTGACTTTTTAGCTATACCTCTTCACATTAATTTTTATTGATTGCTGTAGGAATAAAGTAGATACCCTTAACATTTCACAGCATACTTAAAATATTGTACCACTTTGTAGCAATTTTGTAGTTTATTCCATTCTTTCCTTTATGCTGTAGTTTTTATATGGACTGTATATTTTTTTCCTAAGCCTGATAAGACAGTGTTTTTAATTTTTGGTTAAGCAGTCATATCTATTTTAAAGAAATTAGGGGCACCTGGGTGGCGCAGTCGGTTGAGCGTTCGACTTCGGCTCAGGTCATGATCTCACAGTTCGTGGTTCAAGCCCCGCATCGGGCTCTGTGCTGACAGCTCAGAGCCTGCAGCTTGCTTCAAATTCTGTGTCTCCCTCTCGGCCCTTCCCCTGTTCATGCTCTGTCTCTGTCTCAGAAATAAATAAATACATTAAAAAACTTTTTTAAAGAAATTAAAGGAAAAAAATTTTTATATTTGCCCACATATTTACCTACATGACCAATCAGCTATTTAGTTCTTTCAAGTTGTTCTTTCTAACTGTATCTTATAACATCATTTTTCTCTTTATTCTATTGTCGTATTTGTCTCCATAGTACCACATGACTAAATAATGCCTCTTAACTAATCACCTTTCCTTCAGACTCGCTGTTCTCAGATCTTCTCTCCAAGATATTGTAATGAGAAATACAGCAGCAATGAGGAGTCCCTGAGCAATTTGAGAAGAAAGTTAACATGTATAATCTAACTCAGTGAATTGCCTGTAAGTCAAGCCTATTTTCAACAATTTTATATTCTATGCATTGCCTTGTATTGGGCTTTGCACAAAGAAGACATTCAATGAATATTTATTAGATTGTTGGATGAACAAAGGGACTCCTTTTTCTTACATACAATGAAGGAGAACCTGTGTTACTAACACAAAGTTACTGCTCTGAAGGCTGATAATAACAACTAGCAAGACATGCATTGCATGGTATTGCTTCTCAGTGAAAATACACAAGCCACAAACAAATCTATTTCTTTGTGCGTAAAATAAAGGATGATTATAGACAGTCAGGAGAATCCTCTGGGAAAAGGGATGAAAATTTATGAATCATCCAGAAATCTGTCCAGCATATAGCATATGTCATATCATTCGATCCCAGGCAGTTTAATTTCAGAATGAAAGGACCTAAAAGTCCCTCTGCACTCAGGATATTAAATTCATGATCTAGTATTATTGCCACAAACATGGTGTCTGCTTATGAATGTCTCCAAGTACCTGTTTTATTTTCTAAAAGATGCAAACTGAGATGCTAAATGATATTTTCCCTTCTTCTCCTTCTTTACTTTGTGTTTTCTTTTCGTGGAAGCAGGTACATTTTATGCTCATTCAGCTAAACAAACTGCTGAATTTGTGAGCTGAGAAGAGACTCCTCAAAATGGCAGACAGGAGGGGTCTCAGATTAACTCAACAGCTGGATTTCTACACCAAGACCTGCTAAGAAAAATGAACTATGGGGAGCTAAAGAGAAAAGGAGGATAGTTTAATTAAAACTGGCTCAGGATGGAAACCTTAATGAATTGCAGTCCCAGAGCAGAGCAGAGCAGATCTCGAGACCCGAAAGTCCTAAGGGAACTGTCAATAATAAAGATGCAATTATCTGAACTGATTGCCCACGAGACTCCACTTGTTTTCGATAGTGCCACGTGTTGTTTCTCAGGGCATAATGATTTGGCAGAGAAATAACCTGGAAGAGTGTGCCGAAAATAGCTGCTTCGTAATTACATCGCTACTTTCTGTAAATCTGATAATGAGGTAATATCTGGTATGCAAAAATTAATCATGCATCCAGAGAGTTCTATATTAAATGTCACATGAGTGAAATTTCCACTCAGTAGATACAACCTAGTCACAAAAACCTCTGGGAAACTGCGTTCAAAAACCAATTATGGATAAAAGAAGCCAGATTTGCCTTCAGGTTTACAATGTCAACCTTATTAGAGCAGAGAGGAAAATTTCAATCTAGTGAAAGGACACGGTCTCATGCTGTCCCTGCAGTGTCCTGAATGGATCTGAGGGGTGTCAGGAGGCTGAGTGAATCCTTGGGAACTCTTGCAGAAGTCTGATGTGTTTATACTGTTGTTAATTAAAGTCCCTGTTTGCTACGACTTCTGTAACAAATTGCCACAAACGAAGTAGTATAATAATAAAAGTTTATTATTTTATAGTTCTTTAGGTCAGAAGTCTAAAATGTGTCCACAGGGCTGTCTTTCTGAAGGTGTTAGAGGAGAATCTATTTCTTGCCTTTTCCAGTCTTTAGAGGTCGTCTTCATTTCTTGACCGTGGTCTCTTCCTCCATCTTTAAAGCCAACACAAGCATCTTCTTTCCTCTCTCACCTCTGCTTCCATACACACATCTCTCTGACTCTATTCCTCCTACCTCCCTCATAAGAACTCTTCTGGTCACGTTGGGCGCACCTTCATAATCCAATATAATCTCCCCTTTTCACTATCCTTAACTTAATCACACCTGTACAATCTCTTTTACCAGGTAGATATCACATTTATAGGTTCTGGGGAGAGGATGTGGACATTTTGAGGGGCCATTATTCACCCTTCTACATCTCCCAAAAGGTCAGAAAGACTTGTAAGTAGAAATTAGCAACCTTTAGGTACCAAGGTATAGACTGATAGTATTTTATACTTTCCTGATATTGTGATAACTACATCCGTTGATTGTGTCAGCTGTGAATGCCAGGAGACTGCTACAGAGAAGCTTAAATTATGTAAGGAGGTTATTATCAGTCCTACAATAGAAAGTCCAAACAAAGGCAAGTCCATGGTTTCTCATGTTCTCTTCTTTTCCTGCTCTGCCATCCTTAGGGGTGACTGAGGCGCCTTATGTGTCCTACCAGGTTTCCAGGCAGGAAAAAGCAAAGCAGAAGGGTCAGCGCTAATAGACTTCCACTTACATCTTTCCCCATCCTCATCAACCAGTGATTGGATAAGACTGGCTCTTGTATTTTCAAAAATGTGTCCCTCGCTCACCCAACTTACCACAAGAGTCTCCCGATAATAACTGAACTCAACCACAGTGTGTTTACCTGTGACCCAAATAGCAAATATTTTAAAATCAAATTATTTAAATGAACCCAAATGAAAGATATGGTCGTAGTTTGCTTCTAAGCACATCAGCTGATTTTTACATTTTTTGAGGGACTGAATCAACAGGTTATCTCATCACTTTGTAAGTCAGCCTCTTGTAAGCACACGCCACTTTTCTAGATACTTCCCTTTCGCGGTCAGGATGGCTGTAGATTCAGGGCAGCCATTCTGTCCAACATATCTATGGCTCCTGTCCCCTGTTGATGAGTTGGGTCAAAAATCCCAGTATCCTTTCTGGACCCCACTTGTTGACCACAGTTGATTCACCTAAGACTGGACAACAACTGATAAAAACTGACTAGTCTTTTGCCTCAGAATTTTAAAATTGGAACTGAGAGAGAGAAGATTACTCTCTCCCTGTATGATTCGATTATAACACATAAATCAAGGAGCTATTGATCTCCACATTTCAGGTGTTGACTGGGGAGCAGAGGAAGCTAGTCCTCAGAGAAAAACCGTGGAGTAGAAGCAGAAAGGAGCACAGACAAAGCCCTGGTTCTAGATCATTCCGGGAGCCCAGCCATATTCCCATACTGGGTTTGGCTGCTGACTTTTAGTTATGAGAATGCTGGGGTTAGTTCAATGTAGCATTCTATTTTTTACAACCCAGATACAACTGTATATAATGTAGGATTATTACTGATCCATAAAAACTATGTCTGTAAAAGAACTACTGATGTTATAACAAAAGAAATCACTTTCATTAATTCAAAGGCAGAATTATGACTGCTGGGCTATAATTAATCAAACTAGTCTTATTTTTCACATATTCTTACTACATCACACAGTATGATAACATGATAAAGCATTTGAGATAACAATAATAAAATTCAGGACATATACATAAAATCCGGAAGAGTTACATACATCCAAAAGAAAATTTGAAGTATTTTTATAGAAATGAAATGTGTTTATTTCAGACTTTACTTCAAACCTCTGGCATAGACTAGAGAGGACTTCAGTGTAATATAAAAAAAATTTATTATCATTAAAAGGCTTGGTTTGGGATTTACTAACCTTGGAAATTAAGAAAGTGCCATATTTGTATTAGTCACAGAAAGCCATCTCTTAATATTTAAGATGAAAACAACTTTATCAATAGCTTACTTCGAGATTCTGAAATCTGACCGTTCAGAAGCCAATTATGTTTCATTTAAAATATAGCTATAGCATAAAGCACCAAAATGTGGATCTGCAGTGGTGAGAGAGTGTACTAGATCGCATATTACATTGCTCATTCGTAACGTTTCTTCCTAAAACTGCAAACAAAGCCATCTCAAACATCTTGTTAATGAGCCTTATTCCACCTCCTCTGGGAACGCAGACAGGGTTTTGCTTCCAGCCCTTCTGGAGGCAAGTGAGGAAATGGAACTGACTGGGCTATAAATCCAGATGAAACTCTCATATGAAGAGATTCTCATTTGTGCCATCTGCTCAGGCTGAACTGGAGATGAAATTATAAGGTGTCATTGGCACAATCCCTGGAGGATTGTCACCAAATGATCTTCCTCCAAATTTGCCTTCAACTAATCACAAGTTGCTTTCATTCCTTCTGCTGTGTTCATCATCATGTCACCAGCCTTGGATTTTCCCATCCCCGACACAGCTGACCAGTCCTTTTCTTGAAATGTGCTTCTCTGACATGCAGCTTTCGGAACATACTTTCTTTCAGACTCTTGTCTGTCTTCTCAATATGCCTATTTTCCTTCCCTTAGGTGCTAAATGTGGGCATTTTGGAATATTTTATCCTTAACTACCTCTTCATTAATCCCTATACTTTGACCTGGAGTTTCCACTGACATATTTGTGCAAATTCCCAAATCTTCCCTTGAGTTTTATTTCTGTTCCTCCATTAGCCAACTGGATACGTCCAACTACACTGGCCCGTCAGCAAATCGAAAACTTGCCACATCTTTGAACCCCCAAATATTTACCCTCCTGACTTTCCTAGCGCTATTTTCTTAAATTTTTAAACCTTTTATTTATTTTTGAGAGACAGAGACAGAGCATGAATGGGGGAGGAACAGAGAGAGAGGGAGACACAGAATCCAAAGCAGGCTCCGGTGTCTGAACTGTCAGCACAGAGCCCGATGCGGGGCTTCAACCCACAAACCGTGAGATCATGACCTGAGCCGAAGTCTGACGCTTAACCGACTGAACCACCCAGGCGCCCCTTTCAGTGCTATTAATGGTACGGTTAATTTCCAGTCTCCCAGCCTTAAAAACGGGAAGCAGGCTTTTTGTTTGTTTTTGTTATGGTTGGGGTTTTTTTTTGTTTTTGTTTTTGTTTTTTGTGTTTTTGTTTTTTTTTTACCTTTACTTTTCCTTCCCATTTTAAAAGTTGACAAGTTCTGGCTAGCCATAACTTAGTAATTTTGTTCTTAGTAATTTTGTCCCCACTTGTTTCTTACTCTAGTTTTTACCGCCATCATTTTGGCCCTCATTAGCTTTACGTTTAGACTATGGTGACTGTGAGGGGGCTGCTCACCGCCACCATAGAGGCGGCAGGTGAGCCTTGGCCCCCAGTTCAGTCACTGCAGATGCACTGAGGCTTTCCATGTCCAAGAAAGAAATCTCAGGAGCCTCCAAACTTGATAAAACCCGTGCTCACTTTATCATAACACCTGAGAGGACAGGCTCTATGGAAAAACAACAGAGAAGACTTCTTGGTATTCTGCAAGATAGAGGTTCTGCTGTCTTCTTGTAATTTGGCCATATTAGAATAAATGTTTTTCAAAGTAGAAGGGAGCTACTAATGAAATGAAGATACCAGTTACCCAGTAGCCTTCAGAGATGTTTCATTAACATCCTTCTGGGCTGTTACTCTTAACTTTCTCGTCTACCTATGTTTTCTACTAACACTGTGTTTTTTTAAATCAATGTTTATTTATTTTTGAGAGAGTGAGACAGAGCATGAGCAGGGAAGGGGCAAAGAGAGAGGGAGACACAGAATCCGAAGCAGACTCCAGGCTCTGAGCTGTCAGCACAGACCCCAGTACGGGGCTCAAACTCACGGACCACAAGATCATGACCTGAGCTGAATGAAGTCAGGTGCTTAACTGACTAAGCCACCTGGGTGCCCCTCTCCTAACACTTATCAGAGAGCTTGGGTGGATGAACAATGATGGCTTATAAGATGAGCAGCCCAGAGTAAGGAGACGTCCATACTTTCTCCTGCCCCTCTGCTTTGTACTGTCTGTGGAGTAAGAGGAGCTTGTCAGATGGCTCTTAACCTACCGAATAAAATAAGCAGTGGCACATGTTATGGACAGAAACAGTCAATTTGGGAATGTATTCCTGGGTTATCAGTGTGGAACACACCTTTCTGAAATCAAACAGAGCCAACCAATTTCCGGTATTAACTTTGTTTACAGACTTAATCCTGTAGCTTTCTGTCTGATAAACCTGTTTCTGTATCTTTTGACTAATTCCATGGCTTGTCTGGTGAGAGGAATTACTGAATTAGCTTATGCTCTTTTTAATTAGGAAAAAGGCACTTTACTAAGGATATGCTAATTATTTATATACACTAATACGTGTGATATAAATAGAAGTTCCATTAACTCAGAAACTTGACTATTTCTTTTATGCCAAAGTAAATTTTCTTGTTTTAAAAAATTCTATGAGAGGCACAGTTCCCCTATTCAGATGAATCTCCTAATCGTTTTAATATTCTTGAAAAGTATACTGATTAGCAGTATAAAACTTAGATTTAAAATCCTAATCATAAGAATTACTTTTGTTTTGTAAAATACATTTTACCATATTTGATTGCCTCTGTAATGTAGATGCATCTTATAATCAATAGCAAATGAAATTGCCCAGCCACCAGGGAGAAGGTAAGTTGATAAGTAGTTTTCCATGACTAGATACATGTGTATGAGCAATCGATCAATCAAATGTCACCTTAATAAGCGATTTGCATTAGTAACATCACACTCTGGTGAATTTTAAATTAAACTCAAACCCTCAACTGTCAGTTAAAATTTCTTTTAAAATTGATTTTATTATTCAATCTTGAAATGAATATTACTTTATATCTGGAAGATCATCTGCTTTGCCCCAAGTGATAAGTTGAAAGGCAGTAAAAGTGCCAAATTAGGGGGAAGAGAGAATTTTCTAAGATAGCAAAGATTGGTCTAGCCAATGCAAGCATCGTGAATGTCTAGCACCACAGCATTAAACATTCATCTGTTGAAAGGTCCCAGCTGGCTTATAAAATAAGCTATTTAACTTCCACTGGTACATAATTTAATTCCTAGATGCAAAACTACAAATTTAGCTAAATTGAAAGTTCACATGAATCTCCAGTACTATTTAGGATGTGCCAAGATCATGATCAAGATTCTGAAAAGCAGTATATCCTTGTAATGGCATATATGGCTCCTCAAGGCCAAGGGTGATTTAGAAAAATCTTTATATTCTCAATGTGAAGAAGAGTTAAGTCACTCTTTCTCAGTGTATGTTGATGGACTACTTGTATCAGGATTCATTGAGATGCTTGTGTAGAATTGATGGCATCCCTGGGGTCTGCTGCTCATCCCTGAAGTTGTAACATAAAAGCAGGGCCAGAAATATGCATTTTAACAAGCCTTTCACAATGACTCTGATGTATTTTAACATTTGAAGACTATTTTTAGATTCGTAGTTTGAGTGCAGTCCTAAGAAACAAGGTAGAATGCAAATATATGTGCCATTTATGGTTAATTAAGCTAAAAAGAAGATTGTGAACATTTAATATATTTTTCAAGCAAAAAGAGAGTTAAGGTGAATCCTACAGTCAATGATATTTTACAATGAAAGAGCTGTGATACTTTAACAACAGCGAGCTTACACGTCATATATAAAAAGGATGCATTTGAATTGCTTTATGAATATTCTTAATAGAACTATAAAGGCATTTTAAAAAGGAAGTATATGGGCATGATCCATATGCACAAGCTAAGCTAAGTCATTCTTGTCACCGAGGCATAAGTTCTGAAATGTATCCTATAGTTAGGTCTGGAAAAATTTAGTTCATTTGTTCAAGGAAGTGATCCAAGTCACCGCAGTTGGGGCAAAACATTTGAATACTGTTTAGAAAAAAAGCTTCATGGTGAAGGTAAGAGTAGCATAGATATAAATCACTAGGTCAAGTGCCTGGTAGATGCTCTCAACCAGGATGAGTTTACCTCCCAAGAGACGTTTTTGGTTGTGACACTGGGGTGGAGGAGAGATACCAGCGGCCAGAAATGCTGCTAAACTCTTTCAATGCACAAGACCCCACAGCAAAGAACTACCCAGCCCACTAGACAGTAGAACAGCGTCTTTCAATCTTAGCCCCACTGACATTGTGTGAAACTTGTAGATTTTCGTATTCTTGCTATATGTAGATTAATGGCAGAGCAGACTAGATATGACTTATTTATTTAGTTCTAAAGTTCTAAAAGCAGAGTTTTAAAAACTAAAGAGAAATGTAATCTTACTACCTACAATTTCTCTTTTATAAACATCCAGGCACTTTTGAAAGAAGCGGTAGTGTACAGAAAACCTGGGATAGGACACAAGTCCCCCTTTCTCACAAAACACATTTTAATTTCATTTAATGTAGCAGAGTATCATCATGAGCAATACAAAAAGTGTTTCCTGAGCCCATCCTCGGTATCATGCACTGTATCAGTCCCTGGAGAATTAATTGTGAACAAGGTATGTACAGTCTTTGCCCTTAGGGAGGCTACAATTTTACAGGGTAACCAAATTAAAAAAAAAAACTTTATCAAACATATATGATAAGTGGGATAACCAATCTCTCCAGAGTTCTACGGGAACATTTCATTTTGAGTAGTGCTCACCCCAGGCTGGGATGGAGGGCCAGTAATGGGCAGTAAAGCCTTAGCTGACATCTGCAGGTGAGTTAGCTGAGCAAAGAAGGGAGTGCTGGGATGGGGGATGGAGCGAGCATGAGGCAAGGGAAGCAGCAGGTATGTGAAGGAGTTCAACAAAAACGTCAGGACAGAGCAACAGGCAATGACCGTACTCCACAGGACCAGCATCCATTGGTGGGTTTGGGCCACTGGTGTCAGAAGCAGCCTGTTTCCTGTGATGTCTCTCACAATCATTCCAACATGTGTGTTACTAAACCCTTTCCACCAACACACAACTTAAGCAACATCTCTTCCAGGAAGAGGAAGCCTTTCCTGATCTTCCACATGAAAGAAACTTCTCTCTCCTTCGTATTCCTCTTGTCCATCACTTTATTTACAGGCTGACTAGATGATTTGCAGGTTTTGCATCACAACTTACCCAACGATACGTGGCAGTTCTGCTCATACAGATGGGTGTATGAGCACACCACATATTTCCTGCTAGTCTCTAAGCAACTCAACGACACAATTCTCATTGGCTTTGTCTGTGTATTTCCTTTTGTAACAAAAACATTTCGCTGGATTAAGAATTCAGTTGTCTGTATCAGTATGAATTTGGAATGTTAATGATCTACTAGTTCAGTGAGAAACGTTAAGAAAACCTATATGTGTGTGTGTGTGTGTGTGTGTATTTTTGGAAAATGGGAGAAAAGTTGCTAAAGGTGTGTCCTTAACAGTGTTCAGATATGGTGTGAGTGAGAAACTGACCCTGCCATTTGCCATGAAGCTCCATTCAGTCAGCCATTTTCTGTTCAAAACCTTAAAATTCACTTTATGTTGTCTCATGATGATTTCATGACTTCAAAAGATTCATAAGAACCCAATCTGTTGAAGTCACCAATAAGTTTATTATTTTTGATCATTTCTGAAGTGTGTTGTGCCTTGCCATTAAGAAGTTGTTCTAGTAATGAGTATTTAAGGCATGAAATTATCAGTATCATTTACACTGAGAGATTCTGTATCACTGGAGTACCTCCGTGGTCTTTTCTTTCTTTCTTTCTTCCTTTCTTTCTTTCTTTCTTTCTTTCTTTCTTTCTTTCTTTCTTTCTTACAGCACAACAGTCGTTTGAACTGTACATCTGTTAACAAGAAGGCCAACTTGACTTCAGCTCTTAACTGCTTTCCTGATGGCTATATTGAAAAACTTCCCATCTTACAACCATCTGGTGTCATTAACCTCTAAAATCTTTTAGGCAGTCTGTGCTGAGGATTGTCTATGTGTGTGTGTGTGTGTGTGTGTTAAAAGCCGTTTTCAGGGAAATCTTTTTCTTGAAATTACTTTTAGTTACCCAGAAAAGTTTAGTTTGTATCCCCCATCCTTATTCTATTAAATTTTGATCAATGTCAAGATTATGACTGTTTTGGAGGGTGTCTATACCATAGAATTCTACTTTTCTTCCATGGCTTTTTTACACACAGTTTGCTCCATTAATCAATCTTGGTGGATTTGAGGGGCTCCAGGAAACACTTCCCTGGGTGATTTTTTTGTGCTGGTAATTCCCTTTACTAGTTAATCTTTGAGGTTCCAGCTCTGCAGACAACCATTAAAACACAGATATAATCTAGAAGCAGTATCATGTTAAGCCCTGAGACCCTAAATTATTTCATTAATATGGCACATGGCTGGAGAAATAGGAAGCAGCACAATTTAGTGCCAATGGAAAGAAAGGAGAGGAAATAAGTGTTGCCCCATGCTCCCAATAAGAACCCCAGACAGATAATTAAAATATGTAGAAAAACATATATATGATATTGAAATCTTGACAGTAGTCTACACTATATATTACAATTTGCAACTTAAAACTTATCAATTAAATTTTTTTCCCCAAGCAGGTGAATGGACAGTTTTGTTTTTTTTTTTAAGTGTATTCTATTGCTCTTTTGTGTGAAAAATGGATTTGAGATGGAAAGGCTAGAAACAGGGAGACCCATTTCAGTCATTATTGAAAAGCCCATTTGGATGGGCTGAGTGAGGGGTGCCGGTACCTTGAACTTGAAAGGTACCAGAGAAAGTAGAATGAAGTAGATAAATTTAAAATATATTTTGAAGGCAGGTCTGATAGGATGTGATCATCAAGGACAGGAAAAGAGAGGAATCAAAATGACTCTTAGGTTTTGGTTTATGAAATGGGGCAGAGATGGAGAGCACTGGGGATGATGAACAGATATTAAGGGGTGTCCAGAGTTCTCCAGATGAGGGGGAGCTATTTAAGTTTTTTTAATATGGTTTTTGAGCAGAAACGTGGCATGAGTAGAGTTACACTTCAGGGAGACTTTAGATATCTTTAACATTGTGTGTAAGGAATCAGGGATGTGGGCTCTTGCTCTCAGTTCTAACATTAGCTATCCATGTGACAGTAAAAGGCACATATACTCCCTTTGGATTATTGTCATTTAGAATTGTTTATTAAAGCTTCCCGTACACCAACTAAGCCAGGAGCTGTGAAAACCAAGATGGATAAGACACCTTTGTTAGTGGAGGAGCTTGCCCTATACCTGGAGTCCTAGCAAGAGCACATCTAATTCTAACATTGAGTTTTAATTTTCACCATCTGTTTCTGGTACAAGACCAAACAGCCATGGGAATTCCCAAACTGGGATGATTATGTCTGCCTCGGGTGAAGGCAGTGGGACGGGGAAGTTGTTTGGTGAAGTTCTTTAGGCTTTCAGGGATTGATAGGAGAAGAAGGATTTGGTCATTGTTACAAAGTCACCCCGAAGTCCCTCTGCATGCTGATTAGATGTGGTCTGTATGCGCCCCACCATTTCTGTATACATTTTATATTTTCCCCGTCTTCTTCTTCTTCACAGTGACAGCTAGCTTTTTGGTTGTTTGGGGTTTTTGTTTGTTTATTTTGTTTGGTTGGACCTTTGGCTATTATTCGGGGTAAGTATTATTAAGCAATAATCAACAGATGACACACTCATGCATAGGGATGTTGAGCCACTTTGTGGGCAGAGGAGATATTCCGAATAAGGCCATCGGGCACGATGAGAAACTGAGAGCATCAGATGTGGAAAGTGCTTCCAGTAAAGCCAACTTCATTTCTTTCTGTGACTCATGAGTTTGCATTTTTAAAGGCCTGAGGCTTTCCCATCAAAACTCCCAAGGTTTTCAACTCTAGTCCAAGCTCTAGCACTGCGAAGAAGGGGCACTTAGGGAAGTTTACCCTTTGTTCCTTCAGCTTGGCCAATCCTGTTTATGGTTGCTGCTGCTGTTGTTGAACCACGCCACTAAAGCTAAGACAGCTTGATGGGAAGCAAACACTGGGGATGGGTGGGGCAAGGCAATCCATCTTTGGCTTTTCCTGTACTGAGAACAGCTGTTGGGCAGTTTACTTCTCAACCCTTCAAATTTTTGCCCCATTTGATGGCACCAGATTCCTTGGGGCATGATCCAAAGCTGGCACATGTCGATTCCCCTTTGAGTGGATGAGAAGGAGCAAGGAAGAAGTCTGCAGGGAGCATATTTTAGGCAAAGGAGCTGCCATAAGCAAAGAAAGAAGTGCCTGTGGCCATGCTCCATATTGCCCAGCAGAAGATGGTGTTCTTTTTTTTTTTTTAATTTTTTTCAATGTTTACTTATTTTTGAGAGACAGAGCATGAGTGGTGGAAAGGCAGAAAGGGAGAGGGAGACATAGAATCAGAAGCTGGCTCCTGGCTCCAAGCTATCAGCACAGAGCCCAACGCGGGACTTGAACTCATGAACGGTGAGATCATGACCTGAGCTGAAGTCACACGCTTAACCACTGAGCCACCCAGGTGCCCCAGAAGACGGTGTTCTTAATTGAACTGTTCCTACCTTATCTAGATAGAAAGCCGCACATTATTATTTATTATCCAGCTCCATTTTCCATTTATCGTATTCACCTTTTCCCCTTCCAGAAAACCTTGATTTTCCACTTAAATAGGAATTGGAGATAGGTGACATATGAGTGCTCACCTGTAGACAAGAACATAGGAAATAGGAACTGTACCTCTGTGTCGTCATGTCCTTGTTTTTATAGGTGATCCTGTTGTCTTTTACCTTTGTATCTCCATTTCTCAGGTTAGCACACTGAAAAAAGTGTAACTTGTTTTTCCTTCCTTACCATTCTTCCCCCGCAAAAGGCATATCTTTAAAACTCTTAAAATATTTACAATCCTAAGGAGTCCTTGTTCAATGGGGAAAACTTAGAAATACAGATAAACACCAGTGATGCAACACTATTGAACTCATGGATGAGTGTGTTTGGATGTAGTATGCAGTGATAACTGATCTGTGTTGGATAGGAATTGTGTTTTCCTTGTGTGCTGCAATAAACATGAACTGTAGTGTAAATATGTTAAAGATTCCGTGAGACTGCACAGTAATTTTTCACTTAGTAAAATAAAAAACAAAGCACTTTTTTTAAAAAAATGTTTATTTTGGGGGGCGCCTGGGCAGCTCATTCGGTTAATCGTCTGATTTCAGCTGAGCTCATGATCTCGCCGTTCCCAAGTTTGAGCCCCACATCAGACACTGTGCTGACAGCTTGGAGCCTGGAGCTTGCTTTGGATTCTGTGTCTCCCTCTCTCTCTGCCCCCTCCCCTGCTCATGCTCTGTCTGTCTGTCTCTCTCTCTCAAAAATAAATAAACATTTAAAAAATTTTAATGCTTATTTTTTATTTTTTGAGAGAGAGAGTGTGAGTGGGGCAGAGGAAAGAGAGAGGGGGACAGAGGATCCCAAGCAGGCTCTGCTCTGGCAACAGCAAGCCCGACGCGGGGCTGAAACTCATGAACCCATGAGATTATGACCTGAGCCAAAGTCAGATGCTCAACTGACTGAGCCACCCAGCTGCCCCAAAACACCTTTTTTTTTAAAAAAAGAAAAAATGTAGACAGGCAAATATAAATAGAATCACTTAGAATTTCACTTCTCAAAATAACTACTATGCATATATTGCAAATAAATTTCCTGTCCTTTCCATCATGTACATACACATAGAAGCATTAAATTATACATGCTTACCTATAAACTGCTTTCCCGTCTTAGTAATCTATCAGTTACTGTTTTTAAGTGTGATTATAAAATCATAAGACAAATATGTAAGTGTGCATTTTAAGCTGTTGTCAAAAATTTCCCAAATAATTTCCTGGAGTGTCTTGCGTAAATTCTAAGAATAATCTCGTTGGCCATTTTTTCTTTCTCCAAAGCACCAAGTTCTTTTCTCCTTGATTGCTTTCTCTCACTGCTATTAAGAGCACAAGTGTAGCTGTGTTCTCCTCCCCTCCCCTTTCCCAGTGACAGCATCTTTGCTGTTGCTGGTGGCATCTAATAAATATCCGCAAGAAAATTCTTGAGGCTTAATGCCTGAGATACACATATCTGCACTAAGAGGGCCATGTGCTACCTTTATGGATGTAATTAAAACTAAAGAAGATACTGATTTTTGTTCTCAATAAACTTGATATTTTGTTCTTTATTCTATTTGTCAAAACCCCCTTTTTCCCCTGGTACTCGTGTATTCTTTTGTTCATGCATTTAACAAGTGCATAAACTAGGTGATAGGGAGATGGTGGGAAACAAAACAGGCATTATCCCTGGGCTCAGAGAGCCCCTGGTCAAGTAGAAGAAACGGGCATTCAGCTGGTAAACACACCAACACATACATAATTCTACTAGAAAGACTGCTGATGCTGTGGGGAAAATTAACAGAGGGAGCACAGTACGTGTTGTAGACTCAAGGAGGCTGCTCTCAGAAAGTGAATCCAAGGCTACTAGAACATGATAACCTGAATCTCCAGCACCTTCTGGTCTCAGAATCATTGCACCCTTGTGCTCTGGCCCATTTTCCCAGACGTCACCTCCCAGACCCAGCCTCTCTTCTTAGCTCTTCCTCCAAGACTCTTCTGTCCTTTGATAAAAAGATCCCGCTGGACTGTCTCCCAGATCTCTAAATTTCTAGAATGCTGCAATAAACTCAATTTATAAATACAGTTTCAGATATATCCATTTTCATACCTTCCTGTACAATGATGCTTAGAAATGACTTCTTAATTAAAAAGAGCTAATTATGCAATCCAGGTGATTTTTATCGGTATTTTTATTATTTAATTAATTAATTAATTATTATTTTATTGATGCGCTGATATTACTCCGTGGTACTCTGCAGTATGAGAATCATGTAGTGGCTTTCCCAACTGTAGAAGGAAAGAGAAGTTTTATTATTTTTCTTCAAACAGGTTTGCTTTTGTCCTTTGAATCATAGGGGGGTTTTCACTTGCAAGATAGAGGAAGACCAGAGAGGTGGAGGGAAGGAGAGGGGGGATGGAGAGGGAAAGGGATTGAGAGACAGAGAGATAACTAAATGGTTGTAGTATTTTAAGTACCAAGGTTCTTAATGCCCCTCAGCTCTTCCTGGCTTAATGACCTAATATGAATGAGATACAGTTATGCTCCGGGACCTCTAATTTGTAGAGCTAGGCAAATGTCTCCGGTTCCATCTTTTTTGAACAATTTCATTTCTTTATCGTGACATTTCTCTGTGCTCTCCATCTGTATGCACAGACTGGGTGATGGGGGCTGATAACAGGTAATGGGTTGTTTCATAATAGAAGTCTATTACAACCTTGGCCTCATCAAGTCTTTCCCACATATAGGAGCCATTTATGGAAATATATGTAGAAATTATAGATCTGCTGTGTCGTGGAACTACAGCTGGAAGCATCGCATTTTAAAACAGCTTGTGGGCTTCTGAGCATGACTTTTATGTGGAAATGAAAAGATACACGTACACAGTTCGGTGAGCTGTCAGTGGAAATGTTGTGAATTAAAGCAGAGCTCAAGAGGGTCATAAAAATTAGAGGTCATTTCTCTGCTCATTACTAAATCTGGGATTGTTTTTTACCTTGGCACTTTACAATCTTAAATCGTCGACTTACCCACCAAAAAAAAAAGTCTTATAAAAAATATTTTGTCTCCAACTGCCTAGGTTACAATTCCCCGTTTTTCAAGAGACATTCCTTATAGTTTAAGTTGCCTGAAAAGTCATCTTATTGTATCACTGAATTCTGCTGTGCTGTTGAATTTTTCATATGCTTTTCCATACTTGATCCTGCAGTGATCAGTGAAGTGAGAAGTTGAGGAACAGGGGCAGGAAAGGCAGATGTATATGCATATGCTGACCTTCAAGCAGCCCCTCTGTTCCAGATGCTGTCAGGTGGAGGTGGTATCAGGGTTTACAGCCCTCTGCCTGGCAAAACACTGGAAATCCTCTTGCTTTAAAAACACTCCCTACAGGTGCCTGGGTGACTCAGTCTGTTAAGCGCTGACTTTGGCTCAGGTCATGATTCCCGTTGGTGAGTTTGAGCCCCATGTCAGGTGAGCCCGGAGCCTGCTTCAGATTCTGTGTTTCCCTCTCTCTTTGCCCCTCCCCCACTCATGCTCTGTCTCTCTCTGTCTCTCAAAAAAATAAATAAGTGTTAAAAAATTTAAAAAAACACACACACACTCTCATATTGGGTGCCTGGGTTCAGTTGGTTAAGCATCCAACTCTTGATTTCTACTCAGGTCATGATTTCACGGTTCGTGGGATCGAGCCCTCTGTTGGGCATCTGTGCTCATGATGTGCAGCCTGCTTGGGATTCTCTCTCTCCCTCTCTCTCTGCCCCTCCCCTGCTTGTGCATGTGCTTTCTCTCTCTCAAAATAAATAAATGAACTTAAAAAATATTTTTTAAAATTTAAGAAATAAAAAAAAACACAACACTCCCATATCCTTGCTCATATCTCATTCTTCTTCTTACTCAAAAAGTATAACTGCCTAATATTTAGGGCAGCAATTCTGCAGACTGTCAGTTTTTCAGCAATGAAAGAGATGATAGTGGGATTTGTTGTGGTGATGTCACTATCCCAGGATATGTAAAGCTTGTTACAAGGACTGTCCACTGCTCAAGCAAAAATTGGCCTTTCATAAAAAAATATTCCTGATTGTTCAGTGAGGTGGTATTGTAGAAACCTGGCCCCTCTTTATGAAAGGCAGTATGCCTAAATGGATTTAAAATTTACCGATTTAGGGGCGCTGGGTGGCTCAGTGGGTTAAGCATCCAGCTTCTGCTCAGGTCATGATCTCGTGATTCACGAGTTGGGCTCCTGCCTCTGGCTGTGTGCTGACAGTTCAGAGCCTGGAGCCTGCTTCGGATTCTGTGTCTCCCTCTCTCTGTGCCCCTCCCCGACTTGTGCTCTCTCTGTCTCTTTCTCTCAACCATCAATAAAAACATTAAAAGCATTTATAAAATTTACCAATTTACTGATATATCATTGGAAATAATAGTAGCTATCCCATGTATTGATCACGTATTGTTTACCACACACTATGCTCAGTACCTTCTTTGTGATCTTAATTAATCCTTACAGTAACCTTTCGAGTAAGGAGGTTGTTATTATTCTTGTATCACAGATGGAGAAGCTGAAGTTTAAAAAGATGTAATAACAGGTTCAGTTTTATGTGGCTATAGACAGTGGTGGAACCAGAATACAAACCTTGCCGGTGACCTGATCATCAGCTTCAGCCTCATATCAAATGACAGATTTGAGGAAATCATTTGGTTGTCTCCAAGAGGAAGATATTTTTAAAGAATATTCTAGAATTTGCTTTCTAAAGCATCAAGGGCGAGTGTTCATGTGCATTCATTTTCTGCCTGATGTGCATACATTAATTAAGAAGATAAGTACAGCGTGCAGTTCATGTCATGGCGGCTTTTCGACAAGCAAGGGTTACAAGATTCTTAAACTGGCAAAATAAACTGGCTTGGGATGAGTAAGAATCCAGGTCACTTTGATAATACCTCAGTGCTTTTTAGCTATTTTTAAGTTAAGATTTTTTTTTTCCTGATGTAATGATGTAAGTAGAACATACTCGATGGTCATAAGATCTAAAGAAAATCTCACAAGGCTCTCAGGAGAAAGCCTTCTTTATTACTCCCGTTTTGTGTACTCAAGGATAGACATACTGAAATATGTCAGTACTGATTGCAAAATACACAGGGAACATTTATTGAACACTTAATATGGGCCGGGCAATCAATGAATTCTCACAGGAACTCAATGAAGTAGATACCCTTATGATACAGAACATAAAGCTGAGAAACAGTTACCTAACTTTCCCAAAGTCATACAAATTTTTGGAGCCACAGCAAAAGTCGGGGAGCCATTTTTGGGTCCTGTGCCCCAGATCACTCTGTGGCTTGTCTTTTCTACGTGAAACATGTTGTATGTTGCTGTCATGTTTAAACATTATTTTCTGGAGTTGCCTTCCATGGTGACCGAAATTCATAACCTTAGCTTAAATTTCTTCCATTATACCATCAGTTTAGTAGCATTTTGGGTTTTTATTTATTTCCGCACAGAATGATCATGACGTTATGCGTTTTCATTCGTTTATTTACTCGCTCAATCGATACATTCAGCACATCCTGCACGTACTACGTATAACCCACTTTGCAGGCATTAGGCGGGAGTTGCAAGGACTCTATTAGCGCATTCAAGAACCCGTAACTTGAGGTGCCGGGGTGGCTCAGCTGGTTAAGTGTCCGACTTCAGCTCAGGTCATGATCTCACAGTTCGGGAGTTGGAGCCCCACATCAGGATCTCTGCTGCCAGCACAGAGCCCACTTTGGATCCTCTGTCCCCCTCTCTCCCTCCGCGCCCCCCCCCACCTCTCTCTCTCAAAAATAAATACACGTTAAAAAAAATTAGAACTCATAACTTAAGGGAGGATCAGTGTAACGGAGTAAGGCTAACATGGAAGTAACATAGCTAACTTGACTGCAGTTCAGGGTAAGTCATTATTACTGTAAGAGAGTTGAGAATTAAACCCTGTAGGGATTGAAATAAGGGATCCATTTTTACAGTGATAGAGGTCAGCAAAGATTGGTGAAGGAAATAGAACTGAAATGGAATTAGGGCTGTCATAAAGGCTGAATATTTGCTACCAGAGATGTTACATTCAGAAGGGACCTTAGAGACATTGTACCTAATTCTCTCATCCTAAAGGAGAAAACACTGAGAGCTAGAAAGGTTAATTGATTTCCCAAGGTCACGCTCTCCCATCTGTAATGCGTGCTCCAATTCCAAACCGGAATGCTTGCTTAGTGCTTTTTTTCGAATGGTTTTGCCATATCGTCCTGAATTCAGTATTGGATACCTTGCTCACGTCTTAGATACTCTCAAGAGGCAAGTAAAATAAAAAAGACCTTTAGTAATCAGGAAAACACCACTAAGGGAAAATAATGCTGACTAGACAGATCTGAGGTAGAGTCTGACAAAGTTAGTGCCAAGTCAGCCAAGTCAGGTTGGAAGAGAAGAGAAGTAGCAGATGGAGTTTTATGCTGGTATTGACAGCAGGTGGGAAACAGGTAATAGCAAACAGATGGGCCCCCTAATGTAGAAAGACCACCAGCATCACGTTTTCCACTGCTTTGTTCCCAAATAGTAACGGGATTCAATATAGTTCATTGCAAAAATCTTACTAAGCACAGACTCCTACAAAGGTGTAATGGTTGGTATCCTAAAAGGATAGTATAAAAATAAGGCTGTTTCTGTGCTCACACTCTCTACTAAAGCTCAAGCAAGGTCGGAAATATGAAACAAGTACAGAAAGAGAGTAATATAATGTAAAAGAGGTCAAAAATGGTGTAAGAGAAATCCAAATAAAGCATTCGTGGAGGAGGTGGCAGTCCAGATGAGTCTAGTCTGTGGGGGTCAAGGGGCCAGAAAGGCAAAAGGAAGTGCTCAAAATGAACAAAAACTCAGAGGCAGGTGAATGCTGGAGAGGATTTGCTTAAGTGCACATGGCACGGTACAGTTATACACAGGTGAATGCATGTCATGGGAGCTATATAATAAGGCGGTGGAGGCCCTAACCCATCATTACGTGACTGGGAACAAGTCACTTAAACGTCTATCAACTTCCATTGCTTCATTTCTGAAATAAGCTAGTTTCCGCAAGCCCTTCCAGGTTTAGGAGTCAGTAACATCTAATCTAAAATTTTGTCAGATGTCTTAGACTACTATTTCCTGAATTATGGGACAGTGTGTGTTACCAGTGGAATGCAGGTTTTAGGTGGTGTATTTATGATACTTATGTTAATCATCATATAACCTTTGTAGGGTTTCCTTCTATTTAAAGCATGTGATCCTGATTTCCATTTTTTTGTAGTGCTAAAAGTTTTCCTTTGAAAATTTTGAAGGTTTGACTATGTGTAGAAACTAGTATTATAAGGTATCCTCAGTTATTTGGAGAGAGGAGGGACTGGGTGGCTCAGTCTGTCAAGTGTCCAACTCTTAGTTTTGGCTCAGGTCATGATCTCACAGTTGGTGAGTTCAAGCCCCACGTCAGGCTCTGCGCTGCCAGTGTGGATTCTCTGTCTGTCTCTCTTACTGTCTCTCTCTCTCTTTCTCCCTATTTCTCTCTCTCTCAAAATAAATAAACTTTAATAAAATAAAATTTTAAGTGAAAAATGTGTACCAAGTTATAGAGAAAAATTATGTATTTTCATTGATGTGTTACCTTTTAATTCACGTGAGTTTTGCAGTTTACAACAAAATATAGCTTTGGTTGTGTTGCTATAAAATTCATTCATGGACTCCTTTATTCATTGAATGAATACTTACAGAGTGCCAACTTGTGTGACCTACCCTAGATCCGGTGGTGATAATTTGGTAAACAAAACAAAAATATTTGCCCTTGTGAAGGTGACATTCTTGAGAGGTGAGGCTGACAATAACAATAAACATGATAAAGAAGTAAATTACAGGGGCGCCTGGGTGGCGCAGTCGGTTAAGCGTCCGACTTCAGCCAGGTCACGATCTCGCGGTCCGTGAGTTAGAGCCCCGCGTCGGGCTCTGGGCTGATGGCTCAGAGCCTGGAGCCTGTTTCCGATTCTGTGTCTCCCTCTCTCTCTGCCCCTCCCCCGTTCATGCTCTGTCTCTCTCTGTCCCAAAAATAAATAAACGTTGAAAAAAAATTTTTTTAAAAAGAAGCAAATTACATAGGGTGTTATTAGAGGTTAAATGCTAGAGAAAAAGAATAGAGCAGGATAAAGGAAACCAGGAGAGCAACAGAGTATGTGTTAGATGAGGTAGGTGGTCAGGATCATTGGAAAGGTGACATTGTATCAAAAATTGTTAAAGGTGAGGGAATGAGCTCTGCAACTATTTAGGGAGAGGAATTATGTTGTGCTTTACTTACCAGTAAAATTAATGTTCTAAGAAAGTGTATCCTAACGCTCCTGTATTTTTGCACCCTGGGCTTATGCACATCGTGGTGACCTCACCAACACCAGAGAACACAGAAACTCGATTATCTTTTGGAGGCAGGAAAGGAGAAGATGGAGAATGTGTGTTTTATTTGGAACACGGTTTGAAAATGCTTGAGAGATATCCCATGAAGAAACCTAACAATTTGTTGGAAATGCAGGTCTGGAATTTAGAGGTGAATTTGGATTTGAGGACATAGGTTTTGGAGTCATTTCTAAAACTATAAGATTTAAAACTGTGATACTGCATAAAGACAAAAGGTAAACAAAATCCTAGGATCCCTTTCTGTGAGGGATTGGTAGTGGGAAGGGGGAGACAGAGAGCTAGCATGTATGGAGTGCTCTTATGAGTCAGACCCCAAAATAGCAATAGCAAAAAGGCAGTTTGCATACATTACATATTGATTTCAAAGAAGGTAAGCATTGGATATGAAATAAACATATTTATCTTTCAAGGAGTTTTCCAAAAGAAGTGATAAAGCATAGTGCTGGTTAAATGTGTGGTCTTCAAATAAGAGACATGTGAGTTCAAATAGCCATAGCGTGGCTTTAGGCAACTTACTCCTCCTTTGGAGCAGGCCAGTCACATCCGCATGAAGCCTCATTAGGAGGTTTCAGTGAGACAATGTAATCAAAGGTCCCGGCTGCACAGTAAGCCCTCAGTAAAGCTATTGCTTTAGTAAAATAAAGAATGCGGTGTCTTAAAATAATAAGTGAACAAATGTTATGGTTGTTGTTAAAAATACGGGAAATTTGAGAGTTTGTGTAGGGAATTTATTAGCAACGGGAGGAGAAAATTCAGCTTAATAACAGTTTCCAGGATTAGACAGGTTTCCTTACTTTTGCAACTATTGCACAATTTGAATAAGATCAGTTACATTTTGCTCTTTTAGTCCAGTGGTTCTTACTCCCTTTTAAAAAATATTACAGGGAAATACAAATCAAAACCACACTGAGATACCACCTCACACCAGTTAGAGTGGCTAAAATGAACAAATCAGGAGACTATAAGATGCTGGAGGGGATGTGGAAAAATGGGAACCCTCTTGCACTTTTGGTGGGAATGCAAACTGGTGCAGCCACTCTGGAAAACAGTGTGGAGGTTCCTGAAAAAATTAAAAACAGATCTACCCTTGACCCAGCAATAGCACTGCTAGGAATTTACCCAAGGGATACAGGAGTGCTGATGCATAGGGGCACTTGTACCCCAATGCTTATAGCAGCACTTTCAACAATAGCCAAATTATGGAAAGATCCTAAATGTCCATCAACTGATGAATGGATAAAGAAGTCGTGGCTTATATATACAATGGAATACTACTTGGCAATGAGAAAAAATGAAATATGGCCGTTTGTAGCAACGTGGATGGAACTGGAGAGTGTGATGCTAAGTGAAATAAGTCATACAGAGAAAGACAGATACCATATGTTTTCACTCTTAGGTGGATCCTGAGAAACTTAACAAGACCACGGGGGAGGAGAAGGGAAAAAAAAGTTAGAAAGGGAGGGAGCCAAAGCATAAGAGACTCTCTTAAAAACTGAGAATAAACTGAGGGTTGATGGGGGGGGGGGGGAGGGAGGAGAAAGTGGGTGATGGGCATTGAGGGCATTGAGGAAAGTGGGTGATGAGCACCTGTTGGGATGAGCACTGGGTGTTGTACGGAAACCAATCTGACAATAAATTTCATATTAAAAAAATTAAACTAAATTAAAAAACTAAAAATAAATAAAAATAAAAAATATTACAAATCCCTTTAATGTCACAATGGCTGTTCTCTGCAGAAAAATGCATTTCAACATACTAAATACATATATCCAAAGTGGAAATGAAGTAAAAGGACAACTGAGCCATTTCAAAGCTTGCTAGAGCAGTGTCTTACAAGCTTGTCTTTGAGGGATATAACTTTGTCTGATTTACTGTTTACTTTTGATTAGAGCTTAATTGCTAGAAAGTTACGTTTTAACTTGTAAGAAATTGATAAGGCACAGATGATTTTTGTCCGGTTGAAGTGCAGATGGTTTCTCTCCAAACGAACATGATCCCAAAGGTTATGCTCTGATTGTCATGTAGGACACCAACCAGCCTTTTAATCTAAATTATTAGTCACATTCTAGCATTCTTTCTTTTACTGACATCAATTTCTTGCATCTTTCTTTGAACAGTCTTTGCCACTTTGCTCTTTCCTTCATTAATAAAGTAGGTAAAGTTTTTATGCTCACTATGCACTTGTATGAGAGTTACATTTGTAGTTTTTTAAAAACTATACTTTGGGGCACCTGGGTGGCTTAGTCGGTTAAGCGTCCAACTCTTGATTTAGGCTCAGGTCATGATCTCACAGCTTGTGAGATCGAGCCCCACATCGGACTCTGCTCCAAGCACAGAGCCTGCTTGGAGCTCTCTCTCTCTCTCTCTCTGCCCCTCCCCAACTGCGTGTGCGTTCTCTCTCTCTCAAACTAAATAAACATTTAAAAAACTATACTTTGGCGTAGAATGTATCCAGGTTTAAGCAAGACCATATATATATTTATTTTGTGTGTGTTTCTTAATTACAAATATATAATTAATAAATATACATATATAGAGTTAGTTACAGGGGTTTGACTTTATTGTACCGTGGGAGGTGGTTAGGAGGTCTTAAGTGAGGACGCAAAATTGTTCCTGCGTCTGGTGCTGGCAGCTGACGTCCACAGGCAGTGGGGAAAAGAAGATGGGAAAAGCAGAGCAAGCTGGTTAAAGGAGAAGCTGATGGCTTCCATCGTGGAGTTAAATATGCATCTGGTCCAGGAGTCAGGGAAGCTGATCCGGCAGGAGGATCTGGCAGGGGCCACGGCTGCTGCCCGGGGCCATCAAAGTGAGCCTGCAGATAAGTAACAACATGCCTGATTTCCAACAGTGCTTGGTGTCCTGCATCCACCTTTCAAGCCATAAAAAAAAATAAAATAAAATAATGTGGCTACGGCTCTATTTCTACATTGTCATCTTGTGCAGGGTTTCTGGGGAGGACCATACTATCCTAGAAATCCACAGAGAAGGGGATTCTGGAAAACACAGTTCCAGCTTCACTGAGTTGAGACAATACAAATTCATCACATGCTGTCATAAGATTTGGTGGGCTTGGGGGTTCACGGACCCCTGAAAGCCCATTGGTGGATACGCTGTGGGTTACGAACCCTGCGTTGTTACCAATCTCTTTCCTGATAATAGGAATGGTATCAATGACTCAATTAAGAAAACATGCCTTCCAAATTTAATCTTATCAGTGTCAATGAGTTATAACAGCTGGAAGAATCAATATGCTGTTTGCTGCCTTTCTAATTTTCTCTTTACCCCAGAGCAACCAGTAAGAAGCTTATCAGTTTTCTCTAGGTACTAAGGAGTCACCTTCTTGACCTTCTTGACAATACTTTTTTTTAGTGTAAGTTTTATTTTCCAATTTTTCAAGTGGATGCATCCATTATTAGAGATTATGTATGCTACTGACTTTAGTCACAATTAAATTAAATTAATGAAATTTTTTCCTTTGACTCTAATATTTCAGATATTTTTAAACCATAGAATTGTGTGTTGAAGATCTCACCATTCATTTTGGAATTTTAAACTTCTTGAATGCTGGGAGGCCCTTCATTCCTACCCTGACTTCTTGGTTTTGAGTCAATAGGAAACATTTCAATTAGATTGTCTCTTGATCTTTTGACCAATCTTCAATTCCACAGAAAGGAGGCAGCCCCCGTCCATCTGCTCTCTGCCACAGTGGAAAGGCTTTCTATTATAGAGCTAGATAACAACAGCCAAGATATTGGGGATTTTTATGCAGTGCTGCTGTATTGCTATGGGAACTTGGACCACTCTCTTTTCTGAGAACTGTTTTCACAAGGAAATTGCTTTGTAGGATTTCACTGAACATTTTACTTTTCCTCTGTCGGGTGGGTCTGAAAATCATACATTTTACAGTGGACTATGACAACACAGTTTATGTGTACATAAATAGAAACAAAAAGAAGTCTTTATCTTTTACCTATTTTCAAACTTTTACCTGAGGTTTCTGCACTTCCTGATATTATTTTAAAAAACAACTTGCACGGGGGCCACAAATAGCAGTTGATGGGAATATGACATCAGAGCAAAAAGTTATATTAGTGTTTTTAACCTATTTATTCAAAGACTATGTCCATTGAGAAAGTTCTTTATAGTAGATACACGGTTAGAAAGGAAACAAGAGTGGTTATGTTCTGGCCTTATGATCTATACAGAAAAGTCCTTTCATGTATCTTATCTGTAACATTATACATTACTAGTAATTTCTTAGTTATTATGTAAGATGACCTAATTTTGATTATTAGTGTTGTGAATTTATGCATAAGATAATGACCAACACCTGCTGAATGAGAATGGAAGGAACAAATGAATGAACACATACCTTTATAATGCTGCATTTGTTTGTTGAGCAGCCCTCAAATTTATTTTTTTTTTAATTTTTTTTATTATTTATTTTTGAGAGAGAGAGAGCAAGTGGAGGAGGGGCAGAGAGAGGGAGACACAGAATCCGATGCAGGCTCCAGGCTCTGAGCTGTCAGCACGGAGGCCGACACAGGGCTTAAACTCACTCACCGTGAGATCATGACCCAAGCTGAGGTAGAACGCTTAACCACCTGAGCCACCCAGGTGCCCCTCAGCCCTCAAATTCTAATATTAGTTAGCATATCTACTCCTAAAGCTCCTTCTCTAAACCAAGTCAGAGCCTTGTTTCTGCCCCTGTGCAGCACGCACTCCTGATGCTGAGAGATGCATGGCAAACACTCCCTGAGGCCAGTCTACAGCATTCCATGACTGACCTGGAGTCCAGAAATTATCCTCTATCTTCAAGAGACTTCACCAACTATGGAAACCTGAAATCATATTCTTGTCACTGATGATTTCAAGCTCGCCTGAGGCCTGCTCTTCCTTGCCCCTCCCTGAAGAACTTTTATAAACCTCTATATTGAGCACCAACTAGGGTGCTTATCGTAAAACCCATGAAATGTCTGCTAATCCAGTCTTCTGCTTTCCCATATCAGGAGAATTTACCACATTACACTCAAACCCACATGATTACTCTCAGTGTCAGTTTCTCCTTTAGCTCACTCTGAAATATCCTCATGCATGTTGATAATCTAAGGCTTCTCTATACAGGAATATCTAGCAGATACAGACAAAATTAACCCTACAAAAATTGGGAGGGAGGCAGCATTTGTCTTGTGTGCATTACCCTTCCTTCCTCTCATCTTTTACCACATCTTACTTTCAAGCTATAAGAACTCACTCCTTATCTACAATAGCCAAATTATGGAAAGAGCCCAAATGTGCACCAACAGGTGAATGGGTAAAGAAGATAGGGTATATATAACAATGGAATATTATTCAGCCATAAAAAAGAATGAAATCTTGCCATTTGCAACAACGTAGATGGAGCTAGAAGGTATTATGCTAAGTGAAATAAGTCAGAGAAAGACCAATAACATTTGGTCTCACTCACATGTGGCATTTAAGAAACAAAACAGATGAACATAAGAGAAAGAAAAAAAAGAGGGGTGGAGGCAAACCATAAAAGAGACTCTTTACTATAGAGAACAAACTGAGGGTTGCTGGAGGAGAGGTGGGCTGAGGGGTGGACTAGATGGGTGATGGGTATTAAGGAGGACACTTGTTGGGATGAGCTTGTTGGGTGTTGGGATGAGCTTGTTGGGTGTTGGGATGAGCTTGTTGGGATGACACTTGTTGGGTGTTTTATGTAAGTGATGAATCACTAAATTCTACCCCTGAAACTAACATTACACTCTATGTTAACTAACTAGGATTTAAATGAAAACTCGAAACATTAAAAGGACTGACTTTTTTTTTTTTTTTTTTTTTTTGAGAGAGAGAGAGCATGTGCGTAAGCAGGGGAGGGGCAGAGGGAGAGGGAGAGGGAGTATCTCAAGCAGAATCAATCTCAGGGCTTGGAAAGGGAGCTCAATTTGATCTCACAACAGTGAGATCATGACCTGAGCCAAAATCAAGAGTCGAATGATTAACTGAGCCACCAGGTGCCCCCAAAACTCACTCTTAATTAGATATTTGATTATCTTTTCAAAGTATATATCTGATAATGCACCCCCCTTCCTGAACTTTCAGTGGCTTCCCATTACTCTTAAGATAAAGGTCGAACTCTAACATGATCTCCATGCCTCTGCATGCTCTTGGCCCAGCCTAGCTCTCCACGTCTCTCTTGTCCTCTGCCATCCACATGTACTACCTCCGAGTCTCTGCCATCCACTCACATTGCCTTCCACACTCTGCCATCTGTCCGCACTGGCCATCTTTTAGTTCCTAGAAGGAATCATGCTTATCTCTGTCAGGAGGAGGAAGTCCTTTAAACATACTGCTCTTTTATTTTTTTTAATTGTGATAAAATATGCATAACCAGCAATTCAGTATCTTAACCATTTTAAAGTAGATAATTCATTGGCATTTTAGTACATTTACAGTGTTGTGTACCATCACCACTACTGAGTTCCAGAACATTCTCATCATCCCAAAAGGAGACCCTGTATCTACTAAACAGTCACTCTGCATTCTCCCCTATGCACAGATCCTGGCAACTACTAATCTGATTTCTGTTTTTACGAATTTGCCTATGAGATAAATTTCATATAAATGAAATCAAACAGTATATGGCCTTGTGTATCTGACTTCCTTCACTCAGCATAATGTTTTTAAGTTTCATCCATGTTGTAGAATGTATCAGTAGCCTGTTCTGTTTTATAGCTGAATAATGTTCCATTTTATGGATACTGAGCATACTGTTATTTTGCCCTGAATGATTTTCCATCTCCCCCATCACCTAGTTTTCTCCTGTTGAGCCTTTAGCAGTCAATTCAGTGATCACTTCCTCAGAAAACCTCCCCAAGACCTCAGCTTAGATGAAGTCATATGCATTTTAGGGCCAGTTTTCTCTTCTGCACAAGTCTTATCTCCCGCTGCAATGAAACACTCATTGAGGGGCTATTTGATTAATGTCTGTCTCCCCAGCTAGAATTTAAGACCCACGAGACAAGGAATCATATCTGTATTAATTCCATATTGTGCCTATTCCAAGGCCTGGTATATAAATAAACTTTTGAGAAATAAATGTTGTGAAATTGTTTCCCACTGAAAAGTAAATAATTGGCAGATGCCTAATGTTCTTTCATTCTCAATGGCATTTTGAATCTGAATAAAAATAGCGCTGTCATGGAGAAATTCCAGGGAGGAATTTCCCTGGCAGGGAGTAAGGGGCAGAGTTATTCTGGGAAAGGGTCTCCTTCCTGTTCCTTGATTGCAACACCCTGAGCCTACTCCACCTGCAAGCCGGGCTCTCTGAGGCATCATTCTATTCATATCAAATCTGTCCTGCTTCTATCTCATTGGAACTGAAAAACAGGCGTATTTGGTTCCATTAACATCATTACCTCATCCACTAGAAAAGTAGTGATCTGCTCTAAGTAATTACCCCTCCCCTCAAGCCACCCCTTCCTCCCTAATATTTATAACATGAGGCTGATTGAAATTTGATGGATTTCTGTGATGTCTGCTACTGAAGCATACAGTTCTCTGTAAATGGGTTTGTAATTATGTTTTGGAATGTGACCTTCATCAACTCAATGGCACTGTCTTTCCCTAATCTTTTCCTGATATTTGTAATGGACTTAAAAGTAATATTTCCTCTTCCATGCCTTCCCTTTACCTCACACATAAACCATACCCTTTGTGCAAAGGTTTGCTGTCTCCACTATGCTGTCCTGTCTTTGAGTAATTACAACTGGAAAGCTGCCAGCCGTTATCTTCTTGAAATGATGGCAAATTCTTCTCCAGTATTTTTAGACAGATGACAATTAAATTGAGGCCCTGATACAATAAGAGTACGATTTAACAAATTTACTTGGTGGCAACATTTTTGTTTAACTTTTGTATAATGACTCATGAGAAAAATTTTCTTCAGAATGATAGTTTCATGCTACAAATGAGCTGCTTGAGATTTTACTCAACGAGGCATCAGATTAAGGGACAGAACCACTATTATTTTAGTTTCATTTATTATCTGCTTTATTATGTCAATATAATGACAGCTGGATTTTTTTTTTTGTTCTCTCAGATATAGCTAAGACCCTCTTTTCCCCCCTAGGCAGGGAGTGGAAAGCTACTTTTGGAAAAAGCTAATGGCTCCTCTCTGAAGGTTGAGATATGAACATATAATGGCTAAACACAAATGTATTTCAAGAAACCTTAAAAAAATCAAAATGAGTCCCCGGCCTCAAGGATTATCAGTGGTCTAATCAGTTGTGCTAAGGTAGTGAATTCAAAAGGAATTATTTAGGCATAAAAACGTTGGGATAGGAGAACAGCAGAGGCAAACATTGGCAATTAGATCCAAGTGGTCAAGATAGACTGAATCTTGGTCTAATAATAAAAAAACAATTGATTACTCAGCCTAGGGGTAATCAATTCTCAATTGTGTGGGTGGCTGTCAGAGTCTTATATGTTATATTTTAAATAATATGCAAAATCTTGCTTATTCTGACCATAACTTGGCACATCATAAAGCTAATCGGTAGGAAGAGAGTGTGTTGGGAAGTGAATGTGTTGGTCAGGTTAACGTGATTGTCCATTCCACTTGGGAGTTACATTTCTCATTTTATAAATTTAAAGACTGGTTTTGTTTTATACACATCTTTATGATGTTTAAGAGAGTGAAAAGAATATGCCTGAGCTGGATCAACTTTGGAATACAGACCAGATTAAATTTTTGAGCTTGTAAGATTGAGAACCAGGCCCTCAGCAGTGGTCAGTTCACCAATGCAAAAGCCAACCCCTGTGCCCCTTCTTGCTCCCATTGGTGATCGGCTCACTCCCAACATAGCACGCTCTCTTTTAATTCATTCATGTTTTTTTTTTCTTTGAAGAGACGAGAGACCTTCTGCGGGGGGGTGGGGGCAGGAGTCCTTTTAGTTAAAGGGCCCCCCCCCCCACCTCCGGGATAGTCTTCCTGCCAGTTTTTGTTTTTCTTTTAATGTTTGTTTATTTTTGAGAGAGAGAGAGAGAGAGAGAGAGAGAGAGAGAGAGAGAGAGAGAATGAGCAGGGGAGGGGCAGAGAGAAAAGGAGACACAGAATCCAAAACAGACTCCAGGCTCTGAGCTGTCAGCACAGAGCCCACTGTGAGGCTCGAGCTCACAAACTATGAGATCATGACCTGAGCCGAAGTCGGATGCCCAACCTACTGAGCCACCCAGGTGCCCCGATTTTCATCATATCTTTAAACTGGAAATGCTATGTTGGTATTTCTTTTGAATATTAAACTAAAACTGTTTTTAGCATGCCATCCTAATGTGGTGCTGACACACAGTAGCCCTCAATAATTCATCTGACTGGGATGCAGCTTATTGTTTTTTAAAAAATAATTTGAGGAGGGCCTGGGTGGCTCAATTTGTTAAGCATCCAACTTTGGCTCAGGTCATGATCTCACAGTTCATGGATTCGAGCCCCACATCAGGCTCTGTGCTGACAGCTCAGAGCCTGGAGCCTGCTTTGGATCCTGTGTCTCCCTCTCTCTCTGCCCCTCCCCTACTCACTCTCTCTCTCTCTCTCTCTCTCTCTCTCTCAAAATTAAATAAAAAATAAAATAAAATAAAATAAAATAAAATAAAATAAAATAAGGTAACAATTGCATCCAGTTCTTTGGTTTGGAAAGGTATGGTTATAGAATTGCATTTGTGGAGTCCAGTTGATTTTGCCCCCTGGAGAAAGGCAAAGAATGGGCACAGTTTTTTGGTCACTAGATATCCCCTCATGTCTAGACTTAGAAAATTAGAGGCTTTTTTGGTGTGTGTGGCACGGCAGCCTAGATGAGTACAGAAACAGCCTCAGAGTGTGGACATGCATCAGGAATTTCCTAAGGCTCTGAGCATGTTAAAAAACAAAAAACAAAAAACAAAAAACAAACCAGAAAAATGAGGATGATGGTGTTCAATTCCAGAATATGGCTTTTGGATAAATATGTGCTATTTCATATCCTGGTATCTTCTTTTATTTTTTTATTATTTTTTACTGTTTATTTATTTTTGAGAGAGACAGAGACAGAGCACAAGAGGGGGAGGGGCAGAGAGAGAATCCGAAGCAGGCTCTAGGCTCTAGGCTCTGAACTGTCAGCACAGAACCCAATGGCTCACAGACTGTGAGATCATGACCTGAGCCGAAGTCGGACGCTTAACCGACTGAGCCATCCAGGCGCCCCACTGGTCTCTTCTTTTAACATCCAGCTTCTCTCGTTCAGTTCCCTGAGTAACCAGTTACCAGTTCAACATGACTAGTATCCTTCTAAAATGTCTGTCTTTCGGGATTTGGCCAGCACAACCGTGGTTGTTAAGCCGGCTCCTAACATGCAACCCCATAATTGGGAAAGAATCACTCATTTCCATCTACTGTAATAGGATAACCCATGAAAAGATCTATTTAAAGCTGCCCATCAGAAAAAGACACTTTCACTTACTCAAAGTGTCCTTTATGCGGTTGCTTTTTTTTCCCTTGAAGGTGGGGTCGTTTTCTAATGTTGATGTTGGAAGACTCCATGAGTGAGGTCTGTGGCTTTTATAATTATGAAGGATTTCAGCACAAACCAGCAGGCACTTTCTTAGCTAAAACTGTCTCCAGCCAAATGACCAATTTAAGGGTCAATGTAAATGCTAACATTATTAAGCAACAGTGGTTGAAGTAAGACATTCAGCTGCAGCAGAAGACTGTTGAGGGGGAAAAATGTACTATTCCTGCACTTCTCCAAAAAAGTTTCCTGGGCTTCCTCCTTTTCCAGCCTAGAGTTTTGTGTCACCATTGTCCGGGGAGGAAACAATTGGGGTTTTTCAATATTGACCCATCCTTGGAATTGGAGGTTTTAAATTCTGTAATTGGGGCTCCAGGGAACTTTCAAGGAAGAACACCAAACTCCCTCATTATCTTAATGGCTTCCCTGAGCTGCGGGGCATGGGCCTCATTATGGCTTTGAGTCTCTCTGGGGACTGTGCAGGTGCGTTTTTGAAGTTCAGGTGGACAGTGAGGAAGTGATGTCTAGAGCATGCCCCCAAGGAGAGCACAGGCTGATCCACCGAATTACCTATGCACATGCTAACAGTTATTTCCACTAATAACAGCAGAGAAGTGCTTGTGCCAGATCAAACCATGAGACCATGGACTATACAATAAAACTTTGCCTCGCGAGCATAATTTGTTCCGGAAACAAGCTTGTAATCCAAAGCACTCATATATCAAAGCGAATTTCAGGAACCATTGGTTCAGTTGTGATCATGTGACATTTGGCCTCACATACTACTTGTATTGCCAGACATCGCTCATGTATCAAGTAAAAATTTATTAGAAATGTTTGCTTGTCTTGCGGAACACTCGCCGAATGAGTTATTCGCGATACTGAATGTGCGGGAACATGCCATTCATGCCCCGCATCATGACGATTCTTAGCTAATAAAGAATAAATTATCTTTTATCCAAACCCTCACACATGCTTAAGAAGTCTCTGGGACCTCACCTTCACTTCGTATTGCTGTTGTTTTGATCTCTAGCTTCAGTACTTCCTGGTACCTGTATGAAAGGATTCCGTGTGTGTGTGTGTGTGTGTGTGTACGTGTGTGTGATAGATATATATGTGATATAGACGTTTATATCTCCATATCTTCATATATCTCTTATGGGCATGTTCTCATGGATCTCCCGAACTGAGCTCAACACTATTTCCTCTCGAATCTTCCTTTTCTCTTGTGTTCCAGGCCTCAGCATAATACACTGTCATTCACCCATCATGTCAGCCCACTCACTCTCCAGTCCATTTTCTGATCACCTTATCTGCTGTCCAAGGCAATAACCCATTGCCCAGCTCATTTTCTTCGGTGTATTTGTCATTTATCTATATGATTAAGTAAACTTCTTATTTACTTGTTTTTGTCTTTTTCCACTAGAATATAAGCCCAAGACAGCAGGGGTCCTTTCTGTGTTATTCCCCGCTATAAACCTGGCACGATTCCTGGAACATGGTAGCCACTCCATAAATGTTTATTACATAATGAATCAATCAATAGTTACGCCCTTGATTCTATCTCCATAATGTCTTGCAAATCACTTTTTTCATCCCTGCTGCTACTACCCTAGTTAGCGTCAATACAGTTTCTCATGCTGGTGGCTACAAGAGCCTCCTCGCTGGTCTCCCTGCTTTCACTTTTACTTCCACTGTTCTCTAGTTATCTACAATGTCGCCTGGAGTCTGCCATTAGGGAGCCCATTGGCTCCATTGGCTTCGCTTAAAACCCTTAAGTAGCTCCCTTCAGTGTGCTTTGCAAGCATTTCTGAAAGGGCTTCCTAATGGCAGAGGAGAGAGTGGGCCTAGAGGTACAATCTGAAGGAAAGTATCACAAGCAAAATATCTTAGGATCTCATGATTTATCTTACAAATGTGTGCAGATTTTGCATTCTACTCCTTTAGTAACAAATATTTTAGATTATTCACCACTAAGTGGAACCAGTGCTCCAGGAAGACATTTCTTGTTTATCCTGTGGTTCTGGGATATGGGCCACACCAGGATATCAAAGTCTTGAGAAACACAAAGGCAGATGGAGGTCAGATAATTTGGTGTACAAGGCCCTTCAAAACCTGGCGCCTGGTTATCTCTCCCCCCTCGCTTCTTGCCACTCACTCTCTCATACATACTCCTATAGCCCAGCAAGCTCAGTGCCACCTTCATATCCGAGGCTGTGTTAGGTCCCCTTGTGTGTCCTTCCTTAGGACATTGTGCATCGTCTGCCTGTACATTATCAGTCCTCATTGCTTACTTCTGTGTCTGTAGCACTAACCTAAAAACCCTTAAGGAAAGGAGATGTGCCTTATCCATCATAACCCAAACCTGGCACGGTGCCTGGTTATCTCAGACACCCAATAAACATCTAGAGAATGTACTGATAAATGAGTGAATGGATCACCAATTGTTCCATGCATATGCTTATTTAAAGCTGTAAGAACCCTTATATGGGTAATAAGTGATAAAAACATTCACAGTTGATTTGATTGCACAAGAGCCAAAAACTGTATTGCCCAGGACCAGCGCACCAATACAGATTTACTGAGAGACATATAAGTTTCAAAGAACTGTCCTCCCTCTTGGCAACTTGAAGGGATTTTTGAAAGCACAAAGACTCCTTACCTTGAAGCAGCACTTGAAGAATAGGGTTTTGATGACATTGTGTTTCCTGATTTAGAAAGCACCTAGGAATCAGATGTAATCTGCAAAGGCTTCAGAAGGAAATTGAGCCTATGTTTAGGAAGACCCCGGACTTGGCTGTTCCATTGTCATAGAGAATCATAACTCATATCATCTGTTTTTACCCACCTATCTCATCCGTTTCTTACATTCACTATCAAATGTTGTCAATGGAACTGGAAAGTCTGGTCATTTCAATGGTCTGATGAGCTAACCCTAGGGTTCAATGTTTAGTTAAAAAAAGAAAAGTAACACTTCACCAGTAAAGTACAACTAGTGGGGCCCCTATGCCTTCAAAGTCTCTTAGAGTTATTTTGGCAAAAGCCAAATATCAACTGCATTCTTGGAGCTTTCAGTCCTTTGTGACAGATACTCAAGAGGAAAGTTCTGCAGATGCAATCTTCTTATGGAGGGAGGGCTTTGCTGTTTTTTAAAAGTCTAGGGATCAGAGAGAGCACAAGGAGGAACAGGAAGCAACAGAAAGGGGCGTAGCTCCAAGGCCATCCCTAGTTGCTTCATATATACAACAGTTGGCCGAGAATTCAAGTCAAGCAGCTGTGAGCTCCATCCTCTGAGAAGTCATAGTCCTGGACCAACACTGGCTCAAATGCATGTCTAACCACCACTTGACCAGCTGTACAAGTATTCAACAGCAGCCAGAATAGGTATTTTTTTATAGACTAATATTAAAATGCAAGCAAATAGAGAGCGGTCTACCCCCTGCCACTGCAGTACAAAATATAAATCAAGATATCTTCTTTATAAATAGCTAACAATGGATTCTCGCTGAGCTACTCTACTTTTCACCAGCTCTGAAGATGTCCTTTTTTATGCATCGACTATGATGTGGGGATGTTTAATACATAAGATTTCTTATTTAGAGTGTTTGCTAATTTTGTTTTATTAAACAGGGTTTATAAATAGTGTTTCCAGTCAGTGCAGATTGAAAAGGAGGATTGTATATTTTAATTAGTTAATGATAGTGAATTATTTATCTTTGGTTTGGCAAAGACTGAAGCAGCCTATTTGCTGACTTTTACAAAGGCTGGTCTGCAAGCATTTCCTCTTGGGATTGCCTGAAGCAGCCACCATGGGATCACAAGCCATCCCTTCAGTCACCACTAACCATTTTCCAAACACACAGTGGAGCGTCAGGGCCTGGCTGGGTGTGAGCTGCTCCCCAGTCACAGCAGAGCAACTTTGTTTCTATGTTATGTTTTCAGATTTTTAAGATACTAGCTGAGAGAGTTTTAGAAAACTACTCTTAATAAATAGGAAGATGGGTAGACAGATGGTATATATAGAACATTGCAGTTTTCCATAAAAGCTATTGCTTCCAGCCATAAGGCTTTGTGAATTTAAACTTCTTCTGTACCAACACCCAAATATATTCAAAATTTTCCTTTCCGCTGAAGAAAAAACAATACAAGACTACCGGCTCCCAAATACTCAGTGTCTGTTTCTTTAAATTAGGGGCTGTGATTAAATTTACTAAATGTGTATGTGTATTTCAGGTGAATATGTATATATTTCAGATGAATTAGGCTGAAAACCTTTGTGTCAATACGAATGGCTTTCACTTATTTATTTTGCAGAGGAAGCTAAAATCTGTGACTATGGCATGTAGAAACTAAATGACAGTGGGTCTAGCCTTGATACGGTCTGTTTCAAGACTGAGGTCATTGACTAACATCCAATGTTGAGAATTTCCCAAACATTCTGACTGACGGGCAAGAAAACACAACAGCAGTGAGCTGGCTGCCCATTTAACAGCAGTATTCTAAACACGTCAAAGTGGACAGAATTGAGCATTCTATTTCTCTGCTTTCTGGAGAGAAGATAATCCCCTGCTCTCTATTAAAGCATATTTATTTTAAATCACTATGAAATGAAGTTCTCACAACATAAGATGCCCCCAGACTGCAGTTATTGACAGGGTTATAGAGGCATCTGAGGTCACCTCTCCCTCATTCCCCTGTGTGCCCCCCTACCAACCACAATCTTGCCAGGACCATACCAGAGTCGAGGTAATCTTTTTTCATTTGTGAAAATTCTAGTAAAGGCTATACAAGAGTTTACTCCTTTAATTTTAAATGGCAGTTTAAGTATATACATACTTAACTTACTCTGCAGTATCTCCTTTCTTTTAAAATCAGAGAATACTTTCTAGGAAATATTTTAATTTTTAATATGAAATCCTTTATGAATATAAATTTCATATTCCATTCCCTAAGCTTTTCTTTATTCTGAATTTCTTCCTTCCTCCATTTCTTTTTCTTCTTAGCTAAACCATCAAATGACTCGCTTGCTATTTTACATTTTGCTGATAAGCAGTTCCTGTAATTAATAACCTTATCTTTCTATGTATGAGAAAAACAAATTTAATGCATTTTAATAAGGAGGTTGGAAGGACAAGGAGACATTTTATTGCCATGTTGATTTTGATAAGACTAGAAATAAGCTGGTAGGTTGGTGACTGCGTGCAATTAAATGGTGTTTGTTCACACATTTTTTGTTACTTTTGACATTGGCACCTCAATATTTCTTAAAGATATATTTCCAAATAGTCATACAGTGTAGAATTCTTTAGCAAGAAAATCTCATTGAATAACAGGATGGTTTTAAAGTCATTTTATCTTTACATATGATTGTAACCTTGTGCTTGTAGTTCTCAGCTGACCAATCTACAGAGCTGAGAATCAGAGGATATGATTCCAGCCTTTCTAAAAATTGGCTCTTGACTAGGGGAAAACAGTCTGATTGTTATTTCCTTATCTATAAATTAGGAGACATGGGTGTGTGTGCCTAAAAGATCTCTAAAATCTCTTCCAGATCCAGCATTCCACAATTACAGCTAATTTATTTGGGGGGGGGGGGGGAATGTCAATTTTTTTTAAATCCTGCTTTAAAGCTTTTAAAGTTGGATCCTCTGAAATGTGAATAATCAGGTCTCCATTTATCTGGGGCTAAATTTTTGTACTTCCAAAATGAAGGCTGAGTAAAGCCTATTCCTTTGAAATTAGTGAAGTCTGTGAGATCATGATGGGTCCCTAACAGAAAGAGCTCTGTAAAGGGCTGAGAGTTGTTTCTGCCCTTATTTCCTGTCCATCCATACACTGAATCCTGTGACGTGGGTGTATCTGTAATTCCATTCTACAAAGAGGAAAACAGTGTTGGTATTGCACGGACTGGGCAACAGCTCAGTTGTCCAGAGTCGCACAGCTCGTGAGGGTTGGACAAAAATGCTGATCTTCTTGACTACAGTGATTTTTGCTACAAATCTTGCTTTGTGGATCCCCAGGACTATTCCCTTCAAGTCAAGAGCAGAAAGCGAATAAGAGTAAACACCCAGTATTCACTGAGTGGATACTCCTCAGATTGGGTTGCCCTCTGAGTAGGAAAGAAAGAAAATGGTTAATTGAGTGTCGGGGTCTCTTTTCCATTAGCCTGTAAGCTCTTAGCAGGAAGGTGGCCGGTTTTATTGAACTGAGATGGGAGCAGTACCCTCCCTTCCCCCATCCTCCCATCAGACTCCTTTCCACGTTCACTGTATTCCTCATCTTCCATTTGTATTGATGAATGTATTTATTTATCCTTCAGGGCAGGGAAAAGGCTTATAATTTTTGTAAACTCCTACAGTTCCCAGCACTGTGCCAGGCTTTCCAATATTTTCCAATTCTGTGACTCTGTAGGAACTCAATAACTCCTTGCTGATTGGTGAATCATCTGGGCTGACTCCAGGAAAAATGAACAGTTTGATTTGGTACCTTTGATAAACTACTTCATTCTCTCATTCTGATCTTCCCCTGCCCCCTCACTCCCAGGAGCCCCTTTTGAAAAGTATGAGTCCTCAATTAATCCCTCAGGGTCCCAAGTCATTCTTGTTAAAGGAGAGATCAAGACCCAGGGAATGTGGGCTTTAATTATGGTTTAAGGAAACAATGCCTCCACTTTGGCAGTCTATCTAATTAGTGACACTCTTACTGGAAGGTTTGAGCAGGTAACCAGAAGGGGGTTCTTGGCAAGCAAGGTTCTACAGCCTTTAAATCCATTTTCAAATAGTATTAACCACTCACCTTTCAACACCCATCCCCTTCTTCAAAGGGGAAAGCTTAACCATTACACAATACTATACATCTTTTGAGCTTGTATTTTGAACCATACACCATGTGTGACTGTTATACTAGTGAAAGGGGGAGTAAAGATATTTATTGAAATAAGTTACTCAGTACAGTAAATTCTAATGATCAAGCCAAACAGATTATTTTTCTGAGCACTTAGTCATGGCTTCAACAAATATTCTCCCTTTAAGAGTTTATTGTAAAAGCATTTCACCTACGCTTATAAGGATGTCTTCTTTCATTTATGCTTTGGTAATTCTGAGTATTACATTTTACTGGCATTTCTTTTTCTCCGTGCTCAGCAAGTTAAAACAGCACCATCATTGATTTCTGCATCATGTTAGAGCAAACATATTTATTTCTCCTTTTTCCTCCAAAGAAATAAATTCTTTATGTGCTCTGCACGTGGGTTAGGGGAAGTAACAATGAGGGGATTGTTCCAGTCCTCAGTACCGCCTAACCTCAGAGGTAAGAACTGTTATTCTTTCAAGCACTGTCCTCTAGTGGGGAAAATAAATGTTAGCGCTTTGAGAACAAGCATGGCATCTCCAGCATGAGCGTTTTGGAAGTGCCTTCCACTAACCCACCCTGGGCTTTTCCTGGGCAAAATCGACCCTTTTAACAATGTGGGCTAAAGAAACTCGTAACAAGAAGAATTCTGACAGCACCTATGCCTTTACCTAACAAAGTTAGGACATCACAAACTGCTGAATAGAGGGGAGAAGAGGTCATGCAGTGCCACCATAAGGACCTTGGTGAAAGGCAAAACAATAAACAGGGTTCACTGCCTGTATTCTTAAAAATCAGTACTTCGAAGGAAGGACTTTCATGTTGACAAAGTGCCATTCTGAAATTAATTGCTATGTGGGGCAAATATGTCAATTTCTTTGAATCCTTGTGCAACTCAAGTTTGGCTGGCCGTCTAATGGGATAATTCAGGATTTGTCTGTATAAACTTCCCGTTGAGATCCAATGACAATTCACATTTTCAGATTATTATGTCTTACTTTTATCTGGTGCAAGGCGTGACTCTGAAATTGTGCGTGAATGTGGAACAGGGTCTATCAGTTAAGGTTTGGGAGCACTACACTGAGACAGACCTGGGTTAACCCAGGTTAGTTGGTTAGCTGGCCTTTCTAAACCTCAGTTTCCTCAGCTATAAAATGAGGATCATAAAAACGCCTTCCTCAAAAAATGGAATCATGAGCCTATGAGATGATGCTTGAAAAATATTTAATACAGTCTCTGGCTCTTCGCAAACACTGAGTAAACATTTGATATCTTAAAAAAATAGCTTTTTGCAACTTTTTTGACATGGCCTCCAGAGAGGTCTTTATTCCTTAACCAGGGTCCGAACCAGTATCCTAATAGAGCATATGGGAAACGAAAAATCATTATAGCACTCACTTTTACCAGTTCCAGCCTTCACTCGGTGAGCGCACTCAGCGGCACTATGCTTCTTCCTTTCTGTTGAATTTTTATGTTTGACACCTCCTTAGGGGACCATTCCATATCAGGTGTCATTTCACGTCAAGAAGCCAAATTTTGTGCCTGCTTATATATACACTCAAGAGCATGAACACAGCCAAGCTGACTGTTCCCACTGTCAGTTCCCAAAATAGTGATCCGACCTCCACGCGCAAAGGCACGTAAACCGCAGACTTGTACAAGGGGAACTCCTGGGAAGCTCAGCTTGGGAGATAATCTGTGAAGTATTCATATTTTTCATTGCTTCATAGATTATGTCTAACACCCTGCAAGGTTATAAAATGATTTGCAGAGCATTTCAGCCATAAACGACTCCATCCTTCCATAAAGCAGGCCAGTCACACAGCTGGGAATGTTTCTGCAAGACAACAATGGCCAGTGGGGGCTTCTGTGTAGCCAATACGATCCTCACCTCTGCTTTTCTATGAAAGGGGCCCGGGAGTCTTCACTCTTGCTCAGTGTCCCGTGAAAGATGCTGAAGCTGCCACCACCTGATCCCAGTGTTTCATTACCACCTGACCCTCACCTGTCACTTGACTCTTGACAGCTCTTTTGCTCATAAACAAAGCTCAGATCTCCCTTGGGCTAGAGAAAGGGCGATGGTCGAGGTTAGGACAGGGGTCACAAATCAACGGAGGAATCCAATTAGTTTTTTGCAGAGGCAAACCCAATACAAATCTCCAAAAATAGATGTACTGGCTTGTGTGTAAGGCGAGCAAAATCCCGAATGGAGAACAACAAGGAAGGCCACAATAAGGCACACAAGTCCCAAATCTGTTCCCCGTAACTAACATTCTGGCACATTTCAAGGAAATGGCAAAGTATACAACCGTACTTAGTAGAGCCCATGAATTCCAAAGAGAGTAGGAAGATGAAAATTCCCAATAGTGAACTAATATGGAACTAATTCCTATGAAGAAACTAAGGAGTTCGTGTCTTCTGGCTGGGATGTGGCATGTTCACGGACACTGAACTCCTACTGCTGCATGTGCTTCTATTTTTAAAAACAAAGTGAAAATAGTCTGTTACTTCAGGCTTTCCTCAAGCAAATTGTTGGACTAGTTTAAACTGTTCTCCAGAGAGTAATTTCTCTCCTTGGACATTACTGGCACGACTATTATAGCACAAAAATCCGCTTGAAGTCATGCATTTGGTATCGTTTTCTGTAGAAGTAAAAGCAGTTGTGAAGATTAACAAAGAACTAGTTTTAAAGAGTCAAAATGAATCCTTCATTAGAAATCTTTAAAAAGGACTAATAATAATAGTAGCAGACAAAAATCTTTTAGAGGGTGACAGATTAATTGTGCAGAGTGAATTTCATCCCTAGTTATTTTTACCTCAGCGTTGTTTTCCTTGCACTGACAGCTTAGAATTAATTACAGGTGTAACAGGTATTTTGTCACAGGTATATTGAGCCCTGAAAACAAAGCAAGATGTTTTTGTTAGAGTGGATCCACAGGAGGAAGAATTTTCCTTTAAAGTATCTCTTAAAGCCTGATAGAGGAATAATGACTCATGTTTAGTTATTTAAGTATGAAATTCACTCAGATGTCACTCGATGCTTCCAGTCTGTTCCGAGATACTACATGTGAAAGAGAGGAAAATACCTGTGAGTGCGTACATAAAGCCCAGAGTTCGACAACTAGCACTTCTCTGCCTCATGAACTTCCATCATTTCCCTGATGATAAAATGTGAAGAGGAGGCAATAAACTGCAAATTTTATGACCGCATTTTGGTGCTTGGGGCCAGCCTTCTTATTAGATCACATCCTGCCTGAGAGAGAGTGTGAGAGATTCAGGCATACGCAGCCGGTGAGCCCAGATAAAATATGTGACGTGGTTCTTTATTTAGAGCTGAGAGTTCAGGTCCCTCTTCCATAGCCTCTTACTCTGGCCTTTGTGATATTATAATAAAGCGAGCGTAGAATGTCACCAAATTTAGAGGGCTCCTGTGATTTATGCCCTGGCTTCTTCTGAGGCTGCAGGAAACTTTGCTTCAAGACGCTTCAGACTCAGTGGCTGAGTCGAGTTTCAGAGAACCATTGAGGTGTATGGCTGAAAATGCATCTCACAGAAGTGAATTGAGGACACGCCATTTAGGAGGCAGCTCCTCGTACAGTTACATCATTCATTCGGTCAGCAAACACTGATTGAACGCCTGCTACGTGCCAGTCACTTCCAAGTTCTTGAGCTACCACTGTGAATAAACCAAAACCAAACAAACACCCCTGCCCTCTTAGACCCTAGTTGAATAAATGAATGAATGAATGGCCTGATGCAACTGGTAGGTGTGAAAGGTTTTCTGAAACTACGTGGACAATCATTTTGACTCTTTTGATTGCTTATTTCAGTGAAAATTATTAATGTGCCTGAATGTCATCTTAATTATCAAAGTCAACATGCTTTTAAAAATTCCATTCGGGGCGCCTGGGTGGCGCAGTCGGTTAAGCGTCTGACTTCAGCTCAGGTCAAGATCTCGCGGTCCGTGAGTTCGAGCCCCGCGTCGGGCTCTGGGCGGATGGCTCGGAGCCTGGAGCCTGTTTCCGATTCTGTGTCTCCCTCTCTCTCTGCCCCTCCCCCGTTCATGCTCTGTCTCTCTCTGTCCCAAAAAATAAATAAACGTTGAAAAAAAAAGATTCCATTCAATAATCATTTCTGAAACCACTATAAATCAAGTACCGTACTAGGCCTGGGAGATGCAAAGAAAAATAAGATTCCTACGCTGAAGGAACAAATGATCAGGAAAGAGGAAAAGAGGAGGAAAGGGTTGTGTGGGTTACTGAAGTGGGTCGCCTAGCTCTGCCTGGGGGAATCAGAGTTTCCAAGAAGAGCTGTGTATGTGGTTTTCCATGATGTGCAGAGAGGAGGATGAAAAGAACAAGGAACAGAGAAGGTACAGATAGAGGCTTTTTCAGGCAAAGGGAACAGCATGTGAAAATCGCAAAGGCATGTGAGTACACGCTAAGCAAGGCAAACGTTTTGATACGGCCGCGTGGCGTAGTAAAAGGTTAACGGGTATTGGAATCAAACATCCCTGAGTTTGAATCCCAGTTCAGGTGCTTCCTGAACATCTCAGTTTTCTCATCTCTAAAATGGGAGAAAATAAAATACCTCCATGATAGAGAAGGTAAGTGCCATAATATTTTGACCCGAACAGAATGGAGAACGGGTGACACTGTCCTGGGCTGCGGCGTTGGGCAACATTTCCAGCTTTTGCTTTTACTCTCTTGGAATCCAGAGATTCCTATCTTCTCTTATGAGAAGAGTCCAGCCAGCCTGCTGGAGAGTCCACATGGAGGGGAACTAAGTCCACGTGGAGGGAAACTAAGGCACCCCAGCCCCAGGCCCTGGGCGACTGTCCTCTGGGGCCTGCCAGTCCCTAGTTGATCTGCCACCTGACACAAAATGTGAGTTTGCCCTGTAGATACTGCAGGGAGCAGGGACAAGCTGTCAAACCCAGAACTGTGAACAAACACATGGTGGTTGTTTTAAGCCACTGAGTTTTGGGATGGTTTGTTATGTAGCAATAGATACCTAAAAGAGATGCCTAAGAAGTCTCTACTCAAGAGGTGATGAGGCATTGTTGGAAGATTTTAGATAAGATAAGGACTTCAACAGATTTTTAGTTTAGAAATTCCATGGGGCGCCTGGATGGCTCAGTCGGTTAAGCGTCCAACTTCGGCTCAGGTCATGATCTCACTGTTTGTGGGTTTGAGCCCCGCGTTGGGCTCTGTGCTGACAGCTCAGAGCCTGGAGTCTGCTTCTGATTCTGTGTCTCGTTCTCTCACTGCCCCTCCCCCACTTGTGCTCTCTCTCTCTCTCTCTGTCTCTCAAAAATAAATATTAAAATTAAAAAAAAAAAGAAGTCCCACCACAATGCCAATATAGAGAATACGCTGAATAGGATGCTTCTGAAAGCAGGTGGGGAAGATAGGAGCTATTAGGAGCAATAGTTACCTAAAACTTTAGGAGGCTTTGTAAGATAACACGGATATCTTACAAGGATAAAGCAACTTTCATTAGCGTGCAACCTCGGAAGGGTTTAATACTTGGCAGAAGCTTTCTTGAATTTCTTAATTTTTGAACAAGGAGCCTGCCTTTCTACCTTGTACTGACCCCTGCAAATTATTCAGCCAGCCCTAAGGAAGGAACCAACAGTGACAGCTCCAGGCCTGCCATGTAAGTGTAAAACAGATCTGACACAGTATATTCTTGACTCTGGCAGCTTTGAATTGTACAAGGACCTAGGGTCAGTCTCCAAGTGAATGTCTGAGTCTCTCACTAGCAGGCAAGCTTTGATTCCTCCAATGCTAACATCAGTGGCAGTTCCACACAATAGAAACACCAAGAATAAGACAAGCGTTTCTATTTTTCTCCTACTAAAAGCTACCTGAGTGACCTTAAATGAGTCAAGCTTCTCCAGCTCCCTCATTCATGAAATAAGGCAATAATCCTGTCTCTACCCAGCTCACAGGATTGTGACAACTAAGCAGACATCTGAATGAAGCACTTTAAATTCCCCACAAAGGAATGCCTTCTGCTAAACAGAAGTACTAAAAATAATTCTAGTAACAATAATCGTCATGCAGTGCCCTCAACCCAGGTCCTTTATAGTCTTCAAAATACGCAGAATCAAAATGCCCGATACTTTTCTGAGAGAAAAAGAGAAGAGAGTAAAGACAGTAAATAGATAAGCATTTGGTCGGGCTGGAAATATGTTACCATGGTATAAACTCCTTTGTGTTTATCTACACTGTCTCATAGTTTAAATTTTCTGCATCCATCCATTCATTCATTAAACATTTATTGAACACACTGTATTATGTACCAGACACCATGCTAGGTGCAAGGAAAGAGAAATCAGTAAGAGTTCTGCCCTTAAGAAACTCACAATATATAAATTGGTGATTGATGACAAAAAGGGTGGGGGGCACCTGGGTGGCTCAGTCGGTTGGGCATCCACCTTTGTCTCAGGTCCTGATCTCACGGCTGGTGAGTTTGGGCCCCTCATCGGGCTCTGTGCTGATAGCTCAGAGCCTAGAGCCAGCTTCAGATTCTGTGTCTCCCTCTCTCTCTGCCCCTCTCCCATTCTCGCTCTGTTTCTGTCTCTCAAAAATAAATAAACATTAAAGAAATTGGAAAAAAAAAAAACAACAAAGGATAATGTGCCCGTGTTGTAACAGAGTCATAAACCAAGTGCTAGTGGAACACACAGAAAGACAGTTTGTAGTGGATGAAGGAGAGAACCCAGGGCTTCTCTGAGGAAGTAATATTAAGTTGCTAGGAATTAACTTTGGTGTGTCCAGAAAAAATAGAAGCAATATAAAATGAATTTTCAAGATTGGAAAATAAATCCAAAATTTGAAAATAATAGCACACTGATAATGCCTTATACATTTGAGTATCTTTTTTTTTTTTTTTTTTACCACCATATTGTTTTTGTTCTCTGAAAAACCATTCTGGGTTCATTGCGTATTTCTTCATGATTTGATACCAGATTGCTGTGTGAAGTTGGCAGTTCATCCAGACATCAATGAATATTTTGAGTTTCTTAAACCTCTGAGCCTCAGTTTCTTCTAAAACTGAAAGATTTAGAAATAGATAATACATAAAAGATTTAACATTTTTAATAGACTGATTTTTAAATGAATATGTCAGGACCTACACTTGTGAAATGTTAGAAATTTCAATAACGGCTACTCTGGGGAACTATACTTATATTCCAGTGGTGTTTGTATTGTTCGAAATGTTTTGCAGCTATACTTAATGATTTGAAAACCTCAGTGGGAGTAGTCAAGGAATATGGGAAAATTTCTCCCTAAGATAAAAAAAAAAATTCCTTTGGAGATAGGAAGTGAGAATTTGCATCAGAGGTCTATCTCTCTGGACCTCAGTTTCTTTATAACCAGGTCCATAAACAGGTACCCTGCCTAGCCTAAAAAACCATGGGAAGGTGTGAATGCTAAGGTTATGTGAAATTGTTACCGTAAAACATAATACAAATATCTTCCTTGGAGGATGAGCTTAATTTCATACCTGAGCCAAAAGTCATTCAGAGTAAATGCTAGTTAAATAAAGCAGAGACTATTTTGGATCTTAAATGAGCAGTGATTTTTGAGACTGATTTTTTCTTCAATTTGTACATAGGTTCTGAAGGTAACCCAGTGAGAAGACTCGAGAAAGTACAGAGACTTCCTTGTTAGTCTGAAGTGATAGTATCTTAAGATGACTGCTCTGAAACATAACCAGTTTAAGAACAACTATAGTCCCAATACTAGAGTCATGACTTAAAGTGTCTTTTATATGTGCTTTCTAAAAAGGACCGATGGCGAAGATTGGTGCTGTAACTCATTTTCACAAAAGAGTGAGCACAAGGATCATTGTAATGAACTTTAACCATTTAAAAAGTGCTTTGCATAAATCATCTCATTTGAGCCTAATAACAACACTGCATGGGATATTTTAATTTTATTCTCAGCTTACAGATAAGGAAATTGAGGATTATCTGTAAAATGATACAGGGCCAGTTGTTAACCTTCGTGAGCCTTAAATTAGTCACAGGGCAGAGTTTCAGTTCCACAAATCCCAAATCTGAAGTCCTCCCGTATTCACACACATATTTAGACTACTAGACATCTTCATTTCACTGATGAATTTATTAAAGCTATGTCAAGCTTGTCTGGATGTCTGGAACTTTCTGAACAGCCGCATTTTCTCGCCCCCTTGAGATGCCAGTGATCTGGGTTCGTGACATGTTTTAACTCATTGGGAAGGATCTGTTTCCTATCCTAAGGTTTCACCTGGTGGCCATGTGGCATATTGACTAATGGATCCTTTGGCGGGGGTCTGTGGCACGGCCAGAAACAGAGGTTCGACTTGCCCAGTGCCCAACCTCTTTCTTCCATCATGCTAAGCTCTGGCCTTGAAACAAGGCGCCAATAGTTACTGCCCACACCACAGGCTAAAAAAGTCAATGAGGCTCCTACCAGACTTCCGGGCCCCGGCTGCAATTCATCCTTCTCTGGGCTGCTAGCTTCACCTATAAACTCTCTTGTCTTCCATTCCACCCTCATTCACTTCCTCCTTTTGTCACACACTCTAAGTGTCCACAGATGTCAAGTGCAGAAAAAGACATGTGGTGTTAATGCTTTAGTGCTGGCACAAAGGTACTTCCTGAGGAAGATATGGCCCCTCGCAGAGCTGTTTTGTAGGCTGCCCATCTATATTTATCACTGCCCAGTGCTGATTCTTGATTCAAATAGCCTCACAACTTTTGATCTGGCACGATGCCACCCAGGATATCAGTCAACGGGCCATCTAGCCGTATCAAGTGCGGCTGTTACAGGCAGGAATCCTAGCCAGGAATTTCTAAACTGCTGTCTGTGAAGAGGTTCTATGCATTTTGGCTGGCGAAAACTTCCAAAAATAAAAACTAGATACCATGGCCATTTGTTTGGACTTTGTGGAAGAATTATTAGTCATCGGGGGAAGGGACAGGATGGCAGAGAAAACAGCATGAAATTAAATCTAATTAATCACCCTGACAGGCAGACAAGAACTGAGCCCACTCTTTCCAGAACAATGGTCAGAAATCTAGGAAATGGGAGAGAAAAGCATTTAGCCTTCCCAAATTGCATTTATTTCTTCGGAAATTAGAAAGCCCCGGTGAAAACAAGTGCATGGAAAGGAAGCAGTGTGGTAATCAGAGGAGTGTGTACGTTCTTAGAATTTAGATAGAAGAGGGTCCGAGTGAAATTTGTTTCAATCTTTGTAATTTATTTACTCCAGATGATGTTTGCTAATTTAGACCTTCCTGCTGGGGGAGTAAATTCACTGCTCCTTCAAGTTGGAGCTGTGAGTGGCTTTGAGGGTTATAATCCTTTGAAGGTTGTAAGGTCTCTCATGAAGTAGGGGAGTCGGGCGGGGGGGATGGTATATAATTTTTTAACAGCAGAGACATTTGAGCTAAACCACACTGAAGTTAATCCCTGCTTTCCTAATGGAAAAGTTTTCCTTCTCTATGCCTGTTTCCCCATCTGCTAAGAAGTGATGCTAGTGATACGACGTCATAAGATTTTTGTGAAGGATAAATACAAAATTAGACATAAAGAGCTGCCTGGCAGTTAGTAAGGTCTCAATAAATACTAATGAATATCTAATTGATCCGCTATACACATGGCTTTCATAGGCTAGGGGGTTTTGTCTTTGCCTAGAAAAATATTCTTGCGGCCTTTTTGTGCCTGCTTTCTTTTTCCTGGTCTCCCAGTGCTGTGCTGAAGACAGTTTGCATTGGCTCATGAGAGCCGACTGTCACGTTTTTTTTTTAATTTTTTTTTTAACGTTTATTCATTTTTGAGATAGAGACAGACAGAGCATGAACAGGGGAAGGGCAGAGAGAGAGGGAGACACAGAATCCGAAACAGGCTCCAGGCTCCGAGCTGTCAGCACAGAGCCTGACGCGGGGCTCGAACTCATGGACCGCGAGATCATGACCTGAGCCGAAGTCGGACGCCCAACCGACTGAGCCACCCAGGCGCCCCCCGACTGTCACATTTTTGGGACTTTTGAGATCCGGTTATTAAATGCTGCCAATGTTAAACGATGGGTGAAATGAAACATAGGATTAAAATTTTATATTTAAAAAAAGTTGATGAATACTCAAAACATCACTTACTAATTCTTTTACTGCATTTTACTGTTATCTGTCTTCTGGGGGTCATTTATGTCTTTTTTTTTTTTAAGTTTATGTATTTATTTTGAGAGAAGAGAGAGAGTGGAGGAGGGGCAGAAAGAGAGAGAGAGAGAGAGAAAGAGAGAGAGAATCCCAAACAGGCTCCACCCTGTAAACACGGAGTTGGATGTGGGGCCCGAACTCAGGAGCTGAGAGACCGTGACCTGAGCTAAAATCAAGAGCCGGACGATTAACCAGCTGACCCACCTGAATGCTCCCATTTATGTCTATTTTATCTCTATGGCAAAAGTGACACATCATGGTGAGCTACTATTCATCTCTTCCCTACTTGTGTTCAATGATGTCGTTCTATTGGCTTGAAAAGGGCCAAGTGGCTTGAAAATGGACAACCCCCTAATGACTTTGGTAGGCCATCACCCTACAGAAATAGGCAAATACTATACTTCATGACTTTTTTTCCACACTGCCAGTCATAAAACACTTACCAGCACATAACTGACTCTGACCATGCAACTATGCAGCCCATTTTAAACAAAAAAGAATTAGTCACTGATTTCAATGGTTACTTTGAAATTTAGTTGTTTTCAACGGAGGGGGTATTTACGTTCATATAACCTAAATTGAACCACTTCCTATTGTATTATATAAAGTCTGTTTCATTTATTTAGTTATCGAGGCCCAGATGAATTTCAGGTTTCGACATTTTTGGTTGCTGTCTGTGAAACCACCCCCAAATTCTTAAAATCTGCTTTTTTTTTTTTTCCTCCAGAGCCCAGTACCACATGTGTCTTTCACATATTAGGTATTTTGTAAATGTTGTTGAAAGAATGAAATATATTGCAGGCATTACTTTATCTTGATTAGTTCTACACACAGAAAACTTGGATTAATTTTATGTGAGGACTTATAAAAACTAATTCTGATAAACATTATGCTCTGTAGGGCCCACCTCTCAAAGCATGAGGCAAACGTGCTACATATTCTAGTCTGATTCTTTTCATGAAGTAAAAAAATGGGTCAAACAATAAAACTTCCATTTTTAGTGAAAATGTAATTTCTGTAAACATGCCAGTTAATAAATTTTTAAATAGGCATTCATTGATTAAACATTTGATTTCTTACTGGCTGTTTTTTAAGTATCTGAAAGTTTGCCAATTCTGGATTTGGGTGAGTTATGAAAAATCCTAGAATTATTAGTGTTGTCTCCAATTATGTGGAGATAGGTTTTTAAATAAAAATATTAGTAGATATGGTGCATCACTGCTGCTTTGTTTTTAAGAGAAGTATTCAACCCAGTCCCTGGCACAGACTGAGAATGGAGTGAAATAGAGGAAAGAGAATGAGATTTACATTTGGAAGACATGAGTTCAAGTTCTGCTCATCACTTACGGGCTGTGACATTGGGCCAACAGCAGTTAACCATCTGTAAAGTTAACATAACAGGTATATTAACATACCATGAGGTGTTGTGAGGATGATTTAAGGGAGTCTGGCATACAGGAGATTTTTCAACACCTACTGATTTACTATGGTATCTAATTTACGTTTATTAATTAAGTAAATCCAGATCAGCTGATTATTAAGGAGTCTCAGTATATGCAAGTGAAGAAATCCAGAAGACCAAATGTCTTTGGAATAACTAGCCTCCTTAGTTTTTTCTGAATAAAAATATTTGTACTTTCATTCAATAATCTGATATCTCCAGGTTGCTTTTTTTTCTCCTCAGAAATTGCCCACTATTTACAAAAATAAATTTTAGGGGCTCCTGGATGGCTGAGTCGGTTGAGCGTCCGACTTCAGCTCAGGTCATGATCTCATGATTCATGGGTTCGAGCCCCATGTCCGGCTCACTGCTGTCTGCAAAGAACCTGCTTCAGATTCTGTTTCCCTCCCCCACTCGCGCACAAATGTGCACTCTCTCTCTCTCTCTGTCTCAAAAATAAATAAATATTTAAAAAACAAAAAACAGATTTTAGATTCTGTTCTGTCTGAACTCCTTTACCTGACCTCCAAAGTCCTCCAAAATCCGTCTTCACTCTGCTTTTGTCTGCTCTGGTGAACCAGCCCAGGCGCTCCACTCTATTCAAGGCCAGTCCATACTATTCTTTGATGCAGCCATGTTTTTGATTTCTTCTTTTCCTTACCCAGTATGTCATCCTATCTACTCTTCCCCATGGGAAGATAATGATAATCATCTCAGTGAGAATCATTCTTCCTTTTTTCAACCCTTCTTGGTGGTCTTCTTTATACCATCAGGGTTCACTACTGAGTCCCTGACCTTTGAACCCCCCAGCTTCTTATTTACAACACCTCTCATTAGTGCACTGGTTTTTCATCCAATTGATAAGAATATATTTAACTTCCCACCAAGAGGGTGAACTTGATAGTCTCACTTTTCAGTAACTCCCTCCTTATCACACAGTACCTAGTACTGTGCTAGGCAAACAATGCACGTTAAATCTTTACTGGTGTCTAAAGTGGTGTTCGTTTGTTTTTGTTTTTGTTTTTCCCCCCAGCTATTTTTTTTTTCTTCCCTTACCTTTTTTAGAGTTGAAAGACAAATTTCAGGCTGAGAGTCCAGTGTTCCAGAAATATTGGCTTTTATTTAATATAAAACAACAAACCTCTGGCTGTTTACTAGATAAAAATAACAGAAAGTCCCTAAATACTTGATGAAAGTACATGAAGCACAATATTTTTCTTACTAATGAGTAAACGGTATTTAGTTTTTTCTTATACAAAGTTTTAGAAAGAATGAGTTACGTGAAAGCCAATCTAAGACCAAGATTGATAAGTCAACGGTAATTTTATATCTACACAATTGGCTCTTTTTATAAACAATTGGCCTTTTTTTTTTTTTTAAGAGAGAGAGAGTGTGTGTGAGCAGGGTAGAAGGAGAGAGAGAGAGAGAGAGAGAGAGAGAGAGAGAGAGAGAGAATCCTAAGCAGTCTCCATGCTCAGCATTGAGCCCAAAGCTGGGTTAGATGCCATGAAGTATGAGATCATGACCTGAGCCTAAATCAAGAATCATTTGGACACTCAGCTGACTGAGCCACACAGGTGCTTCTGGACATGTATATATTCTTAATTTTTTTAATGTTTTATTTATTTTTGAGAGACAGAGAGAGAGTCAGAGGGCGAGTGGGGGAGGGCCAGAGAACGAGGGATTTACAGAATCTGAAACAGGCTCCAGGCTCTGAGCTGTCAGCACAGAGCCTGATGCAGAGCTCAAACCCATGAACCGTGAGATCATGACCTTATCTCAGTCAAACGCTTAACCGACTGAGCCACCCAGGCACCCCTGGACATATTTTTAATTTACTCAGAAACTTTTTGCAATTGAGCCTTTGAACTTGAGCAATTGAACTTTTGAACGTGAGCAATTTTCACTTAAATGAAAAAAAAAAAAAAGAATATATCTTTAGTAAACAGGAAATTTTAAATTCCAGATTTTTTTCTACTCAATTTCTCATGATAGATTATGGAGTTCTAGGATAGAATTGGGAGAGCTCATTAATGTTCATCAACTTATATTTAATTGCATCTAGTCTCTTCCTTCCTAGTTGAGTTACTGTTCAGGCCCCTCAGGTTCTATTCGGTTTAGGCTGCATGGAATTCATTCCCCTTTCATCCCATCCCCTCACCTCCAATCCAAAGAGAGCCAGAAGGAAGAGCTAGAAAAAGGAAAATAAGAAAATAATTAGAAATTTCCTTTCTAACTGGCCTCTTATTTCTTTTTTCCCTCCTCTTTCTCTCTACTAAGGCTAAAATAATTCTTAGAAAAGTGCTATGAGTTAGTACCTTTTTTGGAGTCTAGCTTGCATATTCAAAAACAATGCAATTAAAGGATAAATGTAAAGAACTAAAGTAGACACAAAGTCATGCAGATACAAGTTGGCTTTAAAAAGTGTAAAAAGACAGGGAAAAACACTGATCTTTAAGATCATACAACTCTGATATGATAACAGGAGATGTATAGCCTATGGTTCAACTACGTCCCATTTTGCTCCAAAGACTGTGGTCTGCTTATAACTTCACGAACCAAGACATGTATCACATTCATAAAAGTTTATCCAAGATTGAAAAACAGTTTGTAGAAGAGATTGTTAGGAAACAGGGAATTTGGAATAATAAAAATTCAGCAGGCTTACAACATGTAAATTTTTTCATAGCAGATGGAGAGGGCATCTTTAATTGATAATCCCCCTGGTGTTTACAGAATTAGAGCAGGGATAACCACTTGCACTTTGCATACTTTAATTATTCTGTCTTGATCTGATCAGAAAATCATGAGCTTGTCCTTTTATAAACATGAGGATTACACAGAAGCCAGTAAGTACTCTCAATGGGGATGTCCAGTGAAACTTAATAGAATGGAGTTCTGTTATTATCATTTCTGCTTGTTAATTTGTTCTCTCAAAGCCCCGTATTTGTATGTTTTGCTTTGCACTAAAAATAAACGAAGTCAAATTGCTTCAGACCAGTCAGTAATTGTAAGCACCTAAATGAAATAATAAAAGAGTCCCACTATTAAAAGTTCTCCCTCTGTCTTATTCTTAATTTTGTTTTTCCACTTGCCTCTTTAAAAAAATCAAATGCTCTTCTCCTTTCTAAATTGCTTTGGCTTCATTCCTATTTCCTGCCAATTCCCTATTTTAAAATGAAGTTTCTGGCCCATTTAGAAGTAAATTTGGCTTACTGACTATTTCTATGCCTGCCTATGTAAATTTAGTACAGCAACTCAAATGGAGGCGCTTGACATTTTTGAAGAAAATTAGAACAGGAAGAGCCCTTTAAAGTCATCTAGAGCCCCTTCATTTTACTTGTAAATAGAAAATGAAGCAAATCTCTTTTCTCTCCCATCAAATAAAGACTGATACACAGAAAGACCTTGGCTGCAAATGTAATCAGACTTTTGCAACAGACCCCCTCAAAGCTTGAGCTGGGTCTCTGTGCCGGGGTAGGAGTGTCCATTAGAAACCTGGGGTTCAGACTCAGGTTGTTTGGTTTCCAGTCTCCTGCTGTCTTTAGTTCTCACAGACAGTTTCAGAATCCATTTCACTTTGTTCAAAAAGGATTGCTCATTCATAAGAAGCATCATACTTGGGGCACCTTGGTGGCTCAGTCAGTTGAGCATCTGACTCTTGGTTTTGGCTCAGGTTATAATCCTAGGGTCATGGACTTGAGTCCGCATTGGATTCCACGCTGAGCTTGCTTAAGATTCTCTCTCTCTCCTTCTGCTCCTCTCCCAAGCTTTCATATACCCTGTCTCTCTCTGTGTGTGTCTCTCTCTCAAAAAAAAAAAAAGAAAGGAAGAAAGAAAAAATGCATCATGCTTAAATATTATGAAGGAAAAGAAAACTATCTTAAAATCTTAAAATATCACTTACTGCTTTCTTTTTTGCCTAAAAGGAACATGTCAGAAAAAAAGGTTTTATTTATTTTTCTGTCATTCTTTTCTATAATTCAATACATGTTTCAAGTAAAAAAAAGTAAGTTTCATTTATAAGACATTTGGGGAATACAACAAGGGATTAAGTTGACCTCTGGTATGTAGTTGAATTCCATAAATAATAGTTTCTAATAAGGGGGAACAAAAACATGAGCTGTCCCATTTATGAGTACCTTTGATCTGTTTATGAGAACGAAGCTTCAATTCTGCTGTCTTCCTGGTAGCAGGACCATGAACTCTGTCAGAATCTGCTCAGATTTCACTTATTTTTTTGCTTATTCGATATATTTTTCTTGAAGAAAACACTTATTCCTTCTGTTAGTAAGTCATACTAATCAGATCTGTTTTACTCCCCGTGAGTATATAGGAGAGCAATGTCACCTTCACCCAGCCACCTCTGAGCCACGGGCTCTTCCATGGGCTCTCTTCAAACGAATCATCACTTTATTCTCTCTTTTTTTTAAAAATATTTATTTATTAAGAGAGAGAGTCAGTGAGAGAATTCCAAGCAAGCTCCAGTGCAGAGCCCTACTCAGGGCTCGATCTCACGAACAAATCGTGAGATCATGACCTGAGCCAAAACCAATAGGGATGCTTAATCCACTGAGTCACCCAGGTGTCCCATCACTTTCTTCTCTTAATGTGGGTTATAAATTCTCTAAACTCCTTATCGTAATGTGTGTTGATGGTTTAAGCAACCTCAGTTCATTTCATTGAATTGTCTGACTTTTCTGCTTTCCACTAAGTAGAACAGAATGTCTTAGTAGATAGACACAGAAACTCTGGCAACTTAATAAACAAAATCAAACAAACAAACAAACAAACAGCTGTGATTAGGCCCTGGACTCAGATGTTTTGCACTGATGAAGGAGATTGCTAATATTTCTAAGGACATCGTCACTTAAGAAACACTACATATATTGCATCAAATTTATCCTTATATACACTCATTAGCGTCTCCCAGCACCCCCCCTCCTGTTATGTTTAATGTGGTCTAAGATGCTCTTATAGTTTTAAATGGATAGGTCAGGAAATGCATAGAAACATTTTAGCCTTACAGAATATGGAGATGCTTTTAAGGTCATAGGAGTTTTTTTCTTACTTAAAGAAACAAAACTACTTCAAACAATGATCCATCAAATCAAAGGGTGGTTCTCTTAAAAATCATTCCTATTAAAGACTTCTTTACCAGTCACTGCATATCACACGGGTGCTAATAAAATGGACCTTGCCTAATGAACAGCTGTTATTATTGGTTAAGCTGATTGAAATAAGAGAGAATTATGGCCAGCTGCAAAACACATTCATGAGTGGTGAGAGAAACTAGCAGCTGGTATTCCACTTGCTATAAATATTTTTAATTAAAATTTGCCTCCTGGTTTTCAATTTGTGTAATAGTAGGGATTTTTAGTTACTTACTTTCCGGGTAAAGGGATGTCTTTCTCTTCAAGAGAGTTTTTTAACTCTTCTATTAACAATAGCTATTAACAATAATGGTGGCACCCTGCTGGCTGGTAAGAAAATGAGATGCATGATGAAATTCTTATTCTTTTCTAGAACTATCTGTGCTTAAGAATTTCAGAGTTTTGTTTGTTTGTGGCCAATGCCTATTTCTACAGAGTCCCAGCTACCCATCAGTTCTTATTAACAGTAAAGACAGTGAATTGATGTATCTCAGAAGTATCAAAATGGGACCTGTATTAGAAACATAAGACATACACACATTTTCTTATGGAAATTCTGTGTTTTGACTTTTAGGACTCTCCTCCTGATACTTCCCTTTTATCTCATCATCCATGTGTTCTCAAACACTGGTGCTCTCCAGAATTTGGATCCCAGGTTACTTCTACTCTGCATCCTGTCCTCAGATATATTTGGCTTCTCTGTGGTACTGATCATATCTATATATTAATGATGCAGAAATCTCAGTCTCGAGCCCTTCCTTCTCTCCTGGGCATTAAGGTTGTACATCTGGATTCCCCTAGCCAATTAAAGCTCATTAGTTTCCCCACATCTTCTCTCCTTCTGTCTTCTAATCTCAGTTAATAGCACCACTATCCCAAAGATATAGATATATAGATATAGATATAGATATAGATATAGATATAGATATAGATATAATAGAATATTACTCAGTGATCAAAAAAATGAAATCTTGCTATTTGCAATGACATGGATGGAGCTAGAGTGTATATTGCTAAGTGAAATAAGTCTGAGAATGGCAAATGCCATATGATTTCACTCATATGTGGAATTTAACAAACAAAACAAACAGGCAAAAGGAAAAAAATAAGAGAGAGAGAGAGAGAGAGAGAGAGGCAAACCAAAAAACAGACTCTTAACTATAGAGAACAAACTGTTACCAGAGGATAGGGGAGTTGGGGGATGGGTTAAATAGAGGATGGGGATTAAAGAGTCCACTTGTTGTGATGATCAGAGGGTGATGTATGGACGTGTTGAATTACTATATTGTATACCTGAAACTAATATAGCACTGTATGCTAACTAGCTAGAATTAAAATAAAAACTTAAAAAATAAAATAAAATAAAATAAAATAAATAAACAGCACCACTGTCCCCTACTGAAGCCAAAAGCCTTGGAGTCACTTGAGACTTGTTTTTACCCTTACCTTCTTGACTACATATTATTAGTCTCCAAACCCTGATGATTTTACTTCCTAAATATTTCTCAGCTCTCCTCCCTCTACCTTCATCTCTAATGCTATAGCCCTTTATCTGGACTGGGAATGTTCTTGCCTAGAATGGTAGGATAACCTTCTAACTTGTCTTCTTATTCCTAGATTTGACCTTTCAAATTTTTCATCTGTCTAAAATGAAATCAGACCACATCCCTCCCCTGCTTATAATTTTTTAATGGCTTTCCACCATCCTCAGGATAAATTTTGAAGTTTTTAGCATGACATTCAAGGTATTCCCTGATTTGGCCCCAACCTATCTTTCTGCCACTCCTCACTTCAACTCCAAGCTGAATAGTTCTGAATGTTTCTACTATTTCACTCATTAGCCCTCAAAACTGTAGCTTAAATATGACATTTGGTGAAGTCTTGCACAGAATCACCCACCTCCCTATGATTCCATGATTCTTGATCATGTATGTACCTCTAGTGTAACATATATCAAAATACAGTATAATCATTTGTTTACATGTTTATATCTCTGATTAGGTCATTCTTTAATCCGGGACAGTGTCATTGATTCTCATGTTTCCACAGTCAGGGGCATGTGGACACTTAAATGTTGTATGATATAAAAAAGATGGATTTTAAATAATTCATTAGATCAATATCCTTAGGAGTCTGTACATTAAATTATATAATTGGGGAAATCAGAATTTTTTTAAAACACCCATTACTTCTATCTTAATGAGATGGGCACTTTATTAGTGAAAGTGGGAGATCTTGTCTATCTCTTATTTACAAATAATATTCAACTCAAACCACTTATTCGCCTGCAAAATAATGACGTGTTGCAAGCACTCCTTATTGATGTGCTTAATTTGCCTCCAGTGACCTAAGACTTATGTTTCAAATATCTTCCTAAGATGAATAGCTGTTATAACACATGATCATAGCAATAAACTTTCTAACATTTATTTATGAAGAAACTTTATTTGAGCCTTTTTTTAGTGAAGAAATCAGGATTTAGAAATGGTCCTATGGGTCTAAACAGTCATTAGTAAGCCCGTGTTTGAGGATCTGCTTGCTTATTTAAGTTATCTTAGCACTATGGGAGAAATACAACAAGTTTCACGAGAAAGAAAGTTTTATATAGTCTAAGTTTCTGTGTATTCAAGAAGTAATCAAACTAGGTCTATCAATAATGCAGTCCAACCTAGTGTACATATGTGGCTCAGTCAGTTAAGCATCCAACTTCGGCTCAGGTCATGATCTCATGGTTCGTGAGTTCAAGCCCTGCATCGTGCTCTCTGCTGTCATAATAGAGCCTGCTTCAGATACTCTGTCTCCCTCTCTCTGCCCCTCCCCTGCACTCTTTCTTTCTCTCAAAAATAAACATTTTTAAAAATTTAATTAAAAAAGATGGAAATACTAGACAAAATGTAACACAACATAAAGACAAGTCTGTACACACACACACACACACACACACAAATAAATGGCTATTATTTTTTATTGAAAGGGAAATCCTAAATCAGCAGAAAGGAAGAGAAAATTTACAGCTGGTGTGACATTTTTCTAATCTAATATGGGTATAGGAATTACTGATGCCCAAGTGAAGAGAGCAAATTTGGTCTTTGTGAATTGAGATATTGTTACTGAGATGCCTTTACATATATATGGCACGTTGGAAAGGCCGTCAGATGAGTGACAATAAAGTTTGTCTTGTCCTAAAGTTGAGTGGGAAAAAAAGCTTTATTAGGAAATCTGTCTTATTTTTCCTTCCCTTCCCCTATGTTCATCTGTTAAGTTTCTCAAATTCAATATATGAGTGAAATCTTATATTTATCTTTCTCTGACTGACTTATTTCACTTAGCACAATACCTTCTAGTTCCATCCACGTTATTGCAAATGGCAAGATTTCATTTTTTCCCATTGCCAAGTAGTATTCCATTGTATACACACACACACACACACACACACACACACACACACACACACACATATACACACACACTACATCTCCTTTATCCATTCATCAGTCAATGGACATTTGGGCTCTTTCCATAATTTGGCTATTGTTGATACTTCTGCTATAAACATTGGGGTGCGTGTGCCCCTTTGAATCAGCATTTTTGGGGGACAAACCATAAGAGAGTCTTAAATACAGAGAACAGAGTGTTGCTGGAGGGGGTGGGGGGCGGGGATGGGTTAAATGGGTGATGGGCATTAAGGAGGGCACTTTTCAGGATGAGCAGTTGGTGTCATGTGTAAGAGATGAATCACCAGGTTCTACCCCTAAAGCCAAGACTACACTGTATGTTAACTAACTTGAATTTAAATTAAAAAAAAATAAAAAACGGGATGCTCAGTTAAATTGGAATTTCAGATAAACAATGAATCACTATTTATTATAAGTCAGTCCCTAGTAAAACTCCCAGTACTTCACAGGACACACTTGTGCTGAAAAATGATTCGTTGTTTGTCTGAAATTCAAAAGTAATGGGGCAGTGTGTTTTTATTTGTAAAAGTTAGCAACCCTATCCCAAGGACATATTTGCTTGAAATGATTTAAAAGGGAGATTGAGATTTCAAATAGATTCAGTATTTACATGTAAAATAAATACAGAAAAATTTGAGAGGAAAAAAAGAAACTCTAAAAGGCTGGGGAATATTCAGATGCGGAATCCAGTTGTATATTTCTAGCTTTGTGCAAGATTCTTTAGGTTGAAAAATAATGGTGAGGGAATTCTGGACCAATGAACACCTTGAGGCAACTGGTAGGAGCTTTATACCAATAGTTCAAAACACAGAATGTTCAGGACTCTTATAGCAGAAAAAAAAAATCCTCAGTCAAAAATGAGTTCATTGGGTGCCTGGGTGGCTCAGTCAGTTAAGCATCCAACTTGGCTCAGGTCATGATTTCATAGTTTGTGGGTTCAAGCCCTGCGTCAGGCTCTGTGCTGACAGCTCAGAGCCTAGAGCCCACTTCAGATCTCTGTCTCCCTCTCTCTTTCTGCCCCTCTCCTGCTTGTGTGCTTTCTCTCTCTCTCTCTCTCTCTCTCTCTCTCTCTCTCTCTCTGTCAAAACTAAATAAATAAGCAACAACAACAACAAAAAAAAGAAAATGAGTTCACAATAGGAAAAATTACTACACAGATAATATTTGTTATGAGGGAAAGTTAGTAGACATAACGATTTGGAGAATTAACACTCTATAAGAACTTGAGCTAAAAGAACAATCTGAAAAAGACTATAAAATAAATGTTTGATGGTTCAAAAGATAAAAAGACTAGAAACCAAGAAAAAAGGATACCTGAAAGAGAGAAGACAAATTAAAAAACAAACTGTGTAGAAATTATACAGCTAAAGGGGAAACTGAATTGAAAGGCAGCTCCAAGGAAATCACTTAGAATGAAGCATAGAGACATGTAGAGATACCAAATATCAAAGAGTGGTTAAGAGAAATGAAGGTCACAGTGAGATTAATAAAGCTTTAATGGGAATTGCAAAAAGAAAAGAAAGAGTGGGAAATAGATAATATTTAAGAATAAAACAGATGAGGATGTTCAGTGTTAATGAAAACATGAGTTTACAGACTGAAAACACACAGGTCTTATGTATAATAAGAAAAAACTCATTGATAGATATATTGCTAATTATAGAAAACTACAAAATTTCAAAGACAAAGAAAAATATTTAAAACCAACAAGAAGAAAAAGCATAGATTACCTACAGAGAAACAATTACTAAATTAATAGTCATATTTCTATTAGGGACAATAAAGCAGAAAGAAAACTGAATAATATCCATAGAATACTGATAGAATGTGAACTCAGAATTCTATATCCAAGGGAATTTCTTCAAGAGTGAAAATAAAGACATCACATAAAGAAGGCTAGGGGATTGAGTACTCACACCCCCACACTGAAAGAATTACTCAGTATATAAAGATATAGATAGATAGATAGATAGATAGATAGATAGATAGATAGATTTCAATGAGAAAGTAAGTAAATCCATAGAGTGAGAGGGGCAGTAGTGAGCAAAGAAATGTATAAACATGTAATTCAATCTAAATAGGTATTGACTATTTTATTTTATTTTATTTTATTTTATTTTCTTGCTTATTCATCTTTGAGAGAGAGACAGAGTGTGAGAGGGTAAGGGGCAGAGAAAGAGGGAGATACAGAATTTAAAGCAGGCTCCAGGCTCTGAGCTGTCAGCATAGATCCAGATGCTGAGCTCAAACCCACAAACTGTGAGATCATGACCTGAGCTGAAGTCGGACGCTCAACCGACTGAGCCACCCAGGTGCCCCAGTATTGACTTTAAAATAAACATATATGTATGCATGTGTGTGTTATATTTGATTAATTTGAGGATATTTAAAAACAATATGTGATACTTCTATGCAGCATTATATTGAATGTCCAAACCATCAGGGTAAGAAAAAAAATTAAATGTTAAGGATTAAAAAGAAAGAAACAAAACCACCATTATACAGAGACTACATTCTTGATTATGTTAAAATCCCATGAGAATCCACAACTAAAATTATAAATTAATAAGAGTATCCACATATGCTGTTTCAAAGGGGCACATGCACCCCAATGTTCAGCAGTGCTATCAACAATAGCCAAAGTATTGGAAAAACCCCAAATATCCATCGATGGATGAATGGATAAAGAATACGTGGTATATATGTGCAATGGAGTATTACTCAGCAATCAAAAAGAATGAAATCTTGCCATTTGCAACAACCTGGATGAAATTAGAGTGTATTATGCTAAACGAAATTAGTCAGAGAAAGACAAATATCATATCACTTTACTCATATGTGGAATTTAAGACACAAACATATGAACATAAGGGAAGGAAGCAAAAATAATATACAAATAGGGAGGGGGACAAAAATAAGAGACTCTTAAATATAGAAAACAAACTGAAGGTTGCTGGAGGGATTGTGGGTGGGGGGATGGGCTAAATGGGCAAGGGACATTAAGGAGGCAAGGGACACTTGCTGGGATGAGCCCTAGGTGTTATATGTAAAGGGATGTATCACTGGATTCTACTCCTCAAATCATTATTGCACTATATGCTAACTAACTTGGATATAAATTAAAATAATAATAATAATAATTAATAAATAAACAAATAAATTAGTTAATAAGAGTATCCTGAATGCTTGCTACATAAAATATTAGTATATAATGATCAATTACATTTTAAATTACCTACAATTCAGAAAATTTAACTTTAAAAGATACCATTTTAGGGGCGCCTGAGTGGTACAGTCGGTTAAGTGTCCAACTATTGATCTCGGCTCAGGTCATGATCTCACAGTTTGTGAGTTAGAGCCCCCCATCGGGCTCTGCGCTGATGGTGCAGAGCCTGTGGGATTCTCTCTCTCCTTTTTTCAGTCCCTCCCCAGCTTGTGTGCGTGCGTGCACTCTCTCTCTCTCTCTGTCTCTAAGTCAATAAACTAAAAAAATTAAAATAATAAAAAAAAAGATACCATTTTAAAAAGAACACAATTTCTAGATACTTAGGAAAACCTACAAAAATGTTCAGAAGTGTATGAAATGTTATGGAAAGACATTACAGAAGACATAAATAAGTGGGGAGGTTATATCATGCTTATGGATAGAAAAAGTCAATATCATATAGGTGTCAGCTTTTGCCAAATTAATTTTAAATCATGCGACACCTGGGTGCCTCAGTCGGTTAAGCATCCAACTTTGGCTCAGGTCATGATCTCACAGTTTGTGAGTTGGAGCCCCACATCAGGCTCTGTGCTGATAGCTCAGATCCTGGAACCTGCTCTGTATTCTGTGTCTCCCTCTCTCTCTGCTCATCCCCTGCTCATGCTCTCTGTCTCTCTCAAAAATAAATAAACATTTAAGAAAATTTTTTTAAAATTAATTTTAAATCAAATCCCAATCCCAGTAGCTGTGTGTTTGTTTGTGTATGTGCATGTGTGTGTGTATAACTAGGTAAATTATTTTAAACATCTCATTAACAAAGGGACAAGAATGACTCAAGCAATTTTTTAAAAGGACAAGATGCAGAACATCTTCCTACTAGATATCAATACTATTGAAAAAAAAAAGCATGGTGTTCGTACAGGGATAGATATAAATAAACCAATGAAACAGACTAGAAAGCCCATATTGGAAACTTTAAAGTAAGTTTCTGTTTAGATTTTATTTAATTGTGAAATATTTTAAACATACAAAAAGGTATAGGAAAAACATAATAGTCACCTAGTACCCACTAACTAAAATATTATAGAGAATGCAATTGCAGAGCCACCAGAAATGACAGTTTAATCATTTGTCCTGGGACAACTGGTTTTCCACTTGTAAATAATATAATTGATTCCCACACTAGACCACACACAAAAATCAATTAAGGTGAATTAAAACAAAAATGTAAAACTAAAACCCTGAACACCTTAGGGGAAAAGATGAGACTATTTTATAATCATATTTTATGAAGAAGAGAAAAAATTTTAAACAAGACACAAAAATTAAAAATCATAGAGTTTTACAAATCAGATTGTATTAAAATTTAAAATGTCTATTCATTAAAGGACACCAATAAAATGAAAAGAGAAACTACATATGGTGAGAAGCTGTTTGCAACACGATACCATTTTATGACTATTCTATTGATGAAATTTAAAGGCTGGATATTAAACTTGGTGAGAATGTGAAGAAAAGGGAATAATTATGCATAGCAATTTGGTAATACAGTAAAACCTTGGTCTGTGAGCATAATTTGTTCTGGAAACATGCTTGTAATCCAAAGCACTTGTATATCAAAGTGAACTTCCCAATAAGAAATAATGGACTCAGATGATTTGTTCCATAACCTAAAAATATTCATGTAAAAATTATTAAAATGCTGTAATAAGATACAAAACAATAAAGAAAATGCAAAATATAAAGAAAAATAAACAAATTAGCCTGCACTTACCTTTGAAAACCTTGTGGCTGGTGTGAGGGAGAGAAGAGAGAGGAGGGTTATTGGGTAGGACAATTTACACTACCACTAATGGAATCACTACTATCTATTAGCTCCATGTACTCTTTTTCTTTTAGTGCGACTTTAACAAGGAACCTATCCAATGGCACTTGCTTTTGCCTCTTTTTGAGGATTTTACACAAATGTGACATTGCATTGTCGTTAAACGGATTCATCGCTCGTACTGCTACAGCCTTATTCGGATGGTGCTTTTCTACAAAATTTTGCACTGTTTCCCTTATTTTACACATCTCCCTAATCTCATTTGAAGTGAGGGATTCCTCTGCCTTTTTTTTCCTCCTCCTCTGCAGACGAGATCTCCTCCACAACCTCTTGCTGTTGCTCACGATACAGATCCATCAGTTTGTCGGTGGTCAGCTCCTGGCCATGTTTCTCCGCCAGCTCTTGAATGTCCTCCTCATTCGCCTCCAGTCCCATCGTCTTCCCCAAGTACACAATTTCATGGACAACTGGTGGCTCCTGTTCATGAGCAAGCCCCTCTAAGTCATGTCCAAGAATGCAATCAGACTACAGTTTTCTCCAAGCAGAATTGAGGGTTCTCTTGGTGACCCCATTCCAGGCTTTACTGCAGACCTTGAGACAGTTCTCGTTGTGGAAATGATTTTTCCAAAACTCTCAGAGGGTAAGGTTTGTTCCTTTGGTCACCTCAAAGCATCGCTGAAATAGTGATTTGGTGTAAAGCTTTTTAAAGTTGAAAATGACCTGCTGATCCATGGGCTGGAGGATTGGGGTGGTGTTGGGAGGAAGGAACTTGACCTTAATGAACTCGAGTTCCTCCAGTAACTCATCCTCAAGGCCTGGAGCATGAGCAGGAGCATTATCCATGACCAGCAAGGCTTTGAGTGGCAGATTCTTTTCTAAGAGGTATTTCTTCACTGCAGGACCAAAGACCTCTTTGATCCACTCAACAAACAAGATACGAGTGACCCAAGCTTTGCTGTTGGACCTCCACATAATGTTTAACTGGGTCTTCTGTACCTTGCATTTCTTGAAGGCTCGTGATTCTTGGAATGATACGTGAGCAGCGGCTTGATTTTGAAGTTCCAGCTTGCATTAGCACAAACCAAGAGACTGAAATGGTCTTTCACTGGCTTGTGACCGGGCATTGCATTCTCTTCTTCTGTAATGTAGGTCCTCTTTGGCATCTTTTTCCAAAAAAACCCCATCCCATCACAGTTAAAAACTTCCTCCATGAGGTAACACTCAGCAACCATAAGCGTCTGGAACTCAGTAACAAACGCCTCAGCTGCCTTAGCATCTGAACTTGCAGCCTCTCCATGCCTCACAACACTATGGATGCCGCTTCACCTCTTAAAGTTATCAAACCATTCCCTGCTTGCCTTGAAGCCTTCTTTGTTTTCTGTTGATGTGCCTGGCCGTTCACTTATGAGGTCGGTGCACAAGGCCTTTGCCTTCTTGCAGATAAAGTTCTCAGTCACAGTATCACCTGCTAGCTGTTGCTCATTTATCCAAAGCAGGAGCACCTTTTCTACATCTTCCAGAACACGTGGCCGTTGCTTTGATATTCTTGTGACTCCTTTTGCTGCATCTAGCCCCCTTATTCTTCTTTCTTCTTTAAAATTGTGCAGATGGCCAACATAGACTACTTATAAAATCTTGCAGTTTCGGCCACTCTCATACCTCGTTCATACTTCTCAATGATTTCCTTCTTAACCTCTACTGTAATCAGCTCCTTCTTCTTACTGCCTTTCCTTTCAAACTTCTTCTGCATGGGGGCCATTGTATATGCTTGCTTAGATGTTGACTACAGTACAGCATTAATAAACTTGTCATATACTGTATTTAATGTAACTGGCAATAGGAAGTAGAGGAAAGAGTCTATATACGCAGGCAGCCCGACCTAGAATGAAGCAAAGCATTCCTAAGCTTACTTTTGTATGGAAGAGCAAAGGAGTGTCCATAGGTGCTTTGAAGTGACAAAAAATAAAATAGTGCCAGTTGTGGGCACCTTCCAATGTTCTGAAAAACCACCAATTTCTGCCAAATACTGTGGCAAAAAAAAATTATTCTTCTAAAATAATCTTATTCCCTAATCTGGACATGGTACATACATTACCCATGTGTTAAAGCTATGCTTGGTACAAAACTTTGATCACTGAAAGGATGAAACCATGTTTTCAGTTCTGATGCACATCTACATCCCTGTGTGATGCTTTCTCTGAAGATGATGGGGGTTCAGAAAATGGACAGGATAGAAGTTAAAATAGGTGGCAGATAAATCTAGTCTCTTAATAAATTGAATCACTGAAAATGTCAAAGGGCACAGACATAAATTATTGTTATTAGCCAAATCAGCCTAAAGCACAGAGTTGTGGATGCCAGAACTGAATTTATGTTTGGAGAGAGTTCAGTTATTTTTTTTTTTTAAATGAGGATTCAGGGGAAGGAATGGAAAGCAGGGGCATTTCAATGATTGTTGTCTCTCTCAGTCATCCTTCAGTGCCCCTTGTTTAACATGGAGGCCAGCAGCCTTGAATGCACATGCTAAAGGGATAACTGCCTGCTAAGGACTGATGGGCTTTTCCTATTCACTCACCATAAACTAGATTTAGGAGTTTCTTTCTGTGGGACAGATAAGTGCCTCAAAGGTGGCGATGGCACAACTGATTAAAGACATAGTGTGGCTAAATAACGATGGAGGCTGCATTGGTTCTCTGCCATGTAACACAAGACTCTCAGGCCTCCTGGATCCCCTCCTCTGCAGCCCTTGTCTCTCTCACAGCATCTGGCAAAGAAAACTACAAGCCCCTCTGGATTCCCCCACTCCCAGCCTGTGTTTACTTCTGGGATGGCCCTTACCACTTGTCACATAGCGTGTGTCTTTGGAGCTCTCTGTTTATGGATTTAGGGCTCCCTTAGGGAAACATATGCACATAACTTGCTCAACGTAGACCTACAGTGTTTGAGAAAATATACCTGTTAAATGGATACTATAAAAAAGAAATTAGAGGATCGTATATGAAAAGTTCTTATCTATTCTAATTTAGTGATCCTGGGAGACACATACAAACACACAATGTGCGTGAACATATTTTTGAAAAATCTTTTTTTATATCAATGTCTCTGTTACATTCTCCCCTAAATCAATGTAGGATTCTATATTTCTTTCTTAAACTGTTCTAAATGGTGACAAAACTTGGTTAAGGATGAAAGTGAATTTTGTCATTAGCTAAGAACCACATGGAGTTCATTTTAATCAAAACATAGCACAGCAATCACATGGTTAATTAAAACCTCATACTTAGAAGATAAAATACTATGAAACAAACAAAATGATTTTTTTAAGTAGGCTTCACGCCAAACATGGCACTTGAATTCACGACCCTGAGATTTAGAGTTGTGTGCCCTACCAACTGGGCCAGCCAGGTGCCCCCAAAACAAAATGATTTTATACCACCCAAACACATATAAGCATATTCTGATCAACTTCAGGATCCTGCTAATTACAGGATTAATTATATATGGTCAGCATTATTATTAGAAGTTGATCAGTAGGATGACATTCATCTATGAGAAACAAAAACCCAGTAAACATTTAAAATACCAACTTTCGTGTAGATTGTACACAGTTGAGACAGCATCTCTAAAATGTCAGCAGATAATTAAATTTGTTCTCCTTTTTTTTTTTTTTTAATTTTTTTTTTCAACGTTTATTTATTTTTTTGGGACAGAGAGAGATAGAGCATGAACGGGGGAGGGGCAGAGAGAGAGGGAGACACAGAATCGGAAACAGGCTCCAGGCTCTGAGCCATCAGCCCAGAGCCCTACGTGGGGCTCGAACTCACGGACCGCGAGATCGTGACGTGGCTGAAGTTGGACGCTTAACCGACTGCGCCACCCAGGCGCCCCAAATTTGTTCTCTTTCGCTCCATCAGCCTTAGTGATAACTTTCATCCTTATGGTTTCATGATGGCTGCTATACTTCCAGTCATCACAGGCATGTTCCAAGCAGGAAGAAGGGAAGAAAGCAAAGCCGCAAAAAGCCCTCTTAGTCTCACAGGCCTTCCACCTATGTGTCATAGGCCACAACTGAGCTATATAGCTATGCTGAGCTGAGAGAAAGGCTGGGAGTTGAACATATTCATTGTCTAGCCTCAATACTAGAAGAGGAAAGGGTTGGGAAAGGTATTGAAAGACCCATACTGCAGCATCAACTATGGAAGGTTTTTGCATATTTATCTTGAAAACTATGGAAAACATGTGAATGTTTCTACATCTCTGTAACTCATCCCTCATTTTGGTTATGAAGTTTCTAAGAAGAATAATTTGGGGGTTTTGCTAATCCACTTGGTTACCTCAGAGAGGAAATGATAGGATGTAACCTTTTGAGGTGGCACTTTGGGGGCATGTGACAGCTCACTATGAACCAGAAGACAGTAGTATTCACCACTCAGCTTAGTGCACACACAAAAAAGGGGGCCTTTGGGAAACGTGAAGTAAGACCATGTGGTGTATACCACCCAGACCTTACTCACAGGGTATTTCCAGTGGAAGTGAGTGAGCATCTCAGGATTCTGAATTGGAGCTTCACAGCTGCCACTTTAGGAATGTTCACATTGTTTGCACTTAGTCCCCAAGAAGTCCTCAAATTATTTTTTCAGAGAAAGCCCTCGATAATGCCATTTGGGATTGGGGAGATTTGAATAAAATGTTAGCACCTTACCAATGGCAGGTGTGGTGTCTCGCCAATGAGATGGGGGCCCCCAAGTGTAAGGCAATGATCTGGTGGAAGCCAGGGGCATGGGCAGTGGAAGGATTCACCTGAGGCAGAACAGAGGAGGTAGAAATCAGTTGAATACACCACAAGGGAGCAGTGGACAGGACAGCAGAGGAGAGACTGCATTGAGGCAGAGGGCGGGGGCTGCATTTAAAGTGAGAAGGTGAGGAGGTATGGGAACAGAATGTATGGAGTTTTCCCTTTTTTGGTGACTGTGTCTAGTTGTAAGTAGTCCATTGGTAAGTTAGGGCCTATGGGTGTTTTGAGGTGGGTCACCTGATGGGCCTGTCTGTGTTCAGCCAGGTGGTCGCTGTGGGCCCTTTGGCCTTGATCAAGATTCTGTTGCTCAAGCCTGTTGCCTAAAAGTGGCCTCTACAGAAGGGACCTTTAGAATTCATTGAGCCCAAGCCCTCTTACTTCATCTGAGGAAACTCAAGACCAGGAAATCAAGTCCTTTGCACTGGGACATCCAGATGAGGACCACTTTGGTAGCCTTTTCTGTTTTAGCATTTGGAAGAATTAGGAACACTCCTACAGTGTATTCCCCGTAGCACAGTGTGCTTCCTGTACTTGACTCTAAACATTTGTTTAGTGTCCTTCACCTCTGCACTGTAAACTCTCATGCAGATAGGGACTATGTCTGTCTTAAATGCACTATTTCTAGGGCCTGGTGCAATTTTGCAGATAGAGTAGGCACTCCATATATTTTTTATGGAATTGCTATTAAAGAAGAAAGAAGAGGAGGGAAAGGGGGAGGAGGAGGAGGAGGAGGAGGAGGAAGAGAAGGGATGATAATGACAAGATGCAAATGGAGTCATTGTAGCGCCCCCCCCCAGCAAATCAAGACTTAATTATAGTTTCAACCTATCCCAGGAATGTGCCCATTAAACAGTCAATCTGGAATTTTCTGATTGGTACTAGTGAGGTAATCTGCATGATAAAAAACCCTGCAATTCCCCTCCCAACAAAAGAAGACTGTCCTGGCCTGAAACAACCCTTTCTTTTCTTTTGCTAATACTTTTTTTTTTTTAATTGTTTGTTAATGTTTATTCATTTTTGAGAGACCCAACATGAGTGGAGGAGAAGCAGAGAGAGGAAGACACAGAATGTGAAGCACGCTCCAGGCTGTCATCACCGAGCCCCGAGCCCCATGCGGGGCTCGAACTCATGAATCGTGAGATCATGACCTGAACCAAAATTAACCTACTGAGCCACCAAGGTGCCCCTCTTTTGCTAATACTTCTTTGCCCTACCCTCCTTCCTATGAAAACCTTCCATTTTGTACAACTCCTTGGAGTATCTCTGTCTTTGCTAAACTTGAGGTTCCCCAATCCATGAATCACTAAATAAGACAAATTAGATCTTCAAATTTACTCGGTTGAGGGGGCACCTGGGTACAGTACCTCAGTTTAAGTTAAGCAACGGACTCTCAAGTCATAATCTCACTGTTCGTGAGTTCGAGTCTGTCCCTCTCCCCCCACCAGAATTCTGTCTCTTCCTCTCTACCCTTCAGTGTTCTAAATACATACATACATACATAACAAATTTACTCAGTTGAATTTTGTTTTTTAACAGAATACATAAATTAAGGACTAGATGGCCGAAAAAATGATAAGCAACACTTGATAGAGATTATGATCTTTTTTTCCCTAATCACCAGCATTTTTAAGGCTATTGTTATATTCTGGTCATCTGCAGAAATTGGGTAAAGAGCCAGTACTGTATTAGACTATGGAAGATTTTCCTACCTATGCCATTCCTGACCCCCTCAATAACCCACTTTCCCAGGACCAAGGAGCATTTAAGTCCTTCCTGTTTGTGAATCTGGGAATGAATGGAAATAGATGTATTTTCACTAAAATGTTCTGCTATCTGAGAAGATATTGGTTACCTGACAATAGTATAGACCCAGAAATTTTTTTTTTAATTTTTAGAAAATGTTTATTTATTTTTGAGAGAGAGACAGAGTATGAGTGGGATAGGAGCAGAGACAGAGGGAGACACAGAATCTGAAGCAGGCTCCAGGCTCCGAGCTGTTGGCACAGAGCCTGATGCAAGAGTGAACTCACAAGCTGTGAGATCCTGACCTGAGCTGAAGTCGAATGCCCAACCGACTACCCAGGCATCCCTAGACCCAGAAATTCTAAGTGGACATTTTAATGCATTGCTAAGGAGACTATACTAGTATCAGTCATAATGCTAAATCCTGAGGATTCTTCACTGAGCCATCTGGGGTGGTACAGAGTGTGTAACCAGTTCACATGGTCTCCTATCTTATAACCGACATCGAGTTGGAGCGCAGTGATAAAAACACCGTTTTAATTTTTGCCACATCCTTGGGGTCTGCTGTTTACTTTGTTTTCAATGGATTACTTTTGGGAGATGCTCTCAGCATTTTTAAGGTTACAGAGATAGTTGTTCTGTTCAATTTTATTCCAAACTGAAATGCTGTTCAGTCTGCTGGGGGCTAGAGAACATCTCAGACTGCAGATGGCCTGGTCATCCAGGCACGTGAGTAGTTGGGAATCTGTCATTTGTTACCCAAGGTAGGAGTGCACTCCAGAAAGAGGAATCACTTGTTGCTACTTCTAAATCTGTTTATAAATCCTTATATTCACTGCAGGATGAGGCACCATGGAATTAGAAATGATACAGATTTTAGAAGATCAGAAAGGCTATTTTAGGGGCGCCTGGGTGGCGCAGTCAGTTAAGCGTCCGACTTCAGCCAGGTCAGGATCTCGCGGTCCGTGAGTTCATGCCCCGCGTCAGGCTCTGGGCTGATGGCTCAGAGCCTGGAGCCTGTTTCCGATTCTGTGTCTCCCTCTCTCTCTGCCCCTCGCCCGTTTATGCTCTGTCTCTCTCTGTACCAAAAATAAATAAACGTTGAAAAAAAATTTTTTTTAAAAATAAAAAAAAAAAAAAAAAAAAAAAAGATCAGAAAGGCTATTTCAGCAACTCCTGAACACAAATAAAGCTCTCCCTAGTGGTTAGAGAAGAAAACGATTGAATCCTCTTAAATGCTATGTTTTCTAACCACTTGAGATTATCCTATACATCGAATATTATCATTTTATTTTCTCTAAAATTACAGTTTAAGACAAACGGCTCTTAACGTTAAACTGATTGTTCTAACTACAATTTTATCTCATTATCATTTGTTTAATAATACTAGTGAATTAGTCATTATATACTCTTATCTTGACAAATAAAGCCCATGCTCTAAAATCATAATTATCTTATTTGAGTTTTTCAAAGTCTGTGTCAGTAATTCCTCAACCACTTATTCCACAAATACATGGTAAACATAAAAAAAGAACAAAAATTATTCATTTGTGTCATATTTTTTCTCTCTACTATTACCTTTTGTTCAAGACACTTTTTTTTTTTTTTTTTTTTTTTAAGTTTCTACCCGGGTCCCTTTTATACAAGGACGTATCTCGTTAATATCATGGGAACTTCTAATGAGTTTTCTATAACATGTAACTGGGGCGCAAGGATGCAAGAGCACCTGGCCCTGGGTGGGGGGGTCCCAAACAGACCAGCTTCTGCCATTTGCCACCGACAGAATCTAAAGGCAGAGGGACGAGCGGTAGTGAAACAAGAAAGGAATTTACTTCTGTGAGGCCATCACCGAGAAGACGGCCGACTAACAACTCAAAGACTGTCTCCAAAGTGCTGAAAATACTTACAGGTTACATAAGGAAAACATGGGACAAAGGTCAGTGGATACGTGCAGGTGGGCAGTGAGGGTCAGGCTGATCCTTGTCTTGGAGTCAATCACACAGGGTCTTGCTGGCATCAGGGCACTCCCTATTGCTTGGGGGGATAGTTCACATTCCCATCACAGGATGCTTTGTCCCCTGGGATTTTTGCCTTGGTTAAAAGATAAGCCGGAAAGAGCTTAATCAGGTAGAAAGTATAAACAGAGATCAAAATGGAGGTAAGTAATTGAAGTCCTCTTTCAAACAGACATTTTGAAATTAGCTCTTCTGGCATTAGTTGGACCTACAGTTTGTAGAATGAGTCAAGTTTGCTGCGCCTTTTCTGTCCCTCTGACTCTTCCATGCTAGCAAATTTTGACACTGCATCATCCATTTAAAATTAGTAAGTTTCCGGGGCATCCAAAGGGCTCAGTCAGTTAAGCGTCCAACTTCAGCTCCGGGCATGATCTTGGGGCTCCTGAATTCGAGCCCCGAATGGGGCTCTCTGCTGTCAGCACAGAGCTGGCTTTAGATCCTCTGTCTCCATCTCTCTCTCTGCCCCTCCCCCACTAGCGCGCACGCGCTCTCTCTCTCTCTCTCAAAAATAAACATTGGGGCACCTGGGTGGCTCAGTTGGTTAAGAGTCTGACTTCCGCTCAGGTCATGATCTCACGGTTTGTGAGTTTGAGCCCTGCCTAGGGCTCTGTGCTGACAGCTCAGAGCCTGGAGCCTGCTTTGGATTCTGTGTCTCCCTCTCTCTCTGCCCCTCCTCTGCTCATGCTCTGTCTCTGTCTCTCTCTCAAAAAGAAATAAACATTAAAAAAAGTAAAAAAATAAAATAAACATTAAAAACATTTAAATTAAGTTAATAAGTTTCCAAAATAGTGACTCTTGAAAAATCACAATAGATGCTCAGCTGTTGCCAGTGTTAATAGTGGCCAAATAAGAAATTTATCTCAGATGAAAGCAGAGTTTGAAAAGCCACTATTTAAATAAAAATACATGCAATTCTAGCAATAGTGATTGTTCTAGTTTGTTTGGGTTTCTATAACAATATACCATAGACTGGATGATTTATAACAACAAATATTTATTTCTCACAGTTCTCCACCCTGGGAAGTTCAAGATCAAGGCACCTGCAGATTCAGTGTCTGGTAAGGGCAGCTTTTCTGATTCATAGACAGCTATCTTTTTGCTGTGTCCTCACAAGGTGGAAGGGGGAAGGGAGCTTTCTCTGGCCTTTTTTGGAAGGTCACTAATCCCATTCTCCTGGGTAGACCTAATCATCTCCCAAAAGCCTCACCTTCTAATATCACCTTGTGGGTTAGGATTCAACATACGAATTTTGGTGATGGGAGGAGATACAAATATTCAGATTATAGTGATCTTCACTTTTCCCAAATTTTAACTAAAGGCAAAATAACCTCTTTGGGAAGGAGCTACACTCAATTAGCTCATGCAGGCTCTGTGTTAATTGCAGTACGTATTTGTGTATGTGTGTGTATATGTATATGTACATATATGTGTATATATGTATGTGTATAGTTTAATTTTTATTACAACCAATCATGTAAAATGTTATTTTTCCTACTTTACAATTGAGAAAATGGAATGAAGAAAAATTAAGTAACTTGACCAAGGACACGCTACCAACAGATTGCAGAGCTGGGATTCAAATGCAGGCCCTGGTCTTTTAATCCAGTATCTGCTCATTCAGCAAAAGGAAAAATTTTAATTTTTTTAAGTTTATTTATTCTGAGAGAGCATGAGTGGAGGGAGGGCAGAGAGAAAGAGAGAGAGTATCCCTAGTAGGCTCCACACTGACAGCGTGTTAGCCCAATATGGGGCTCGAACCCACAAACCCGTGAGATCATGACCTGAGCTGAGATCAAGAGTCAGACCCTTAACTGACTAAGCCACCCAGGTGCCCCTTCAGCAAATATTTATTAAGTATGTACGATGGAAGGGATATTGTGTGAGAAGATGAAGAAAAGAAAGTAAGTCAGAGTTCCTGCCTTCAAAGAAGTCACCACTGATTTTAAAAGAATATGGAAGTGCCTCAGCAGTAGACTTGTAGGATATCACAGAGAACCATGCTATGTATGAAAGAAGAGTGGTTTTCTACTTGGAATTTTCTTATGGGAAATGCCCTTTCTTCAGAGGAAAATCAGTCACTGAAACTTCCAGACACTTAAGACTATAAAATATACAGTTCCTTGTTTCTTTCCTATTTCAAACATTTTCATTGAGTGCAGCAATGGCCATGTCTCCGGGACTGTGCTAATAAACAGGGTGCAGGCCAGCACGCCTATTCCTCCAATGCTAGTACATTCCGTCTTTACCTCCTCCAAAGCTGATAGAGCAGGAGGAAAATCACCTCCCTTATTAGATTTGTTTCAGTGTTAGCAAAGTTAACAGACATAAAGTCCCGAATGGGAAGGCACTCCCCCAAATCCTGAGTTGTGAGTATACACTCATACCAAGAAACTGCTAATTAGGTTGCCAACAATTAAACTGAACTGCAAATAACTCAGAGGGATTATTTTTTTTTCTTCCTTCCTTCCTTCCTTCCTTCCTTCCTTCCTTCCTTCCTTCCTT
>NW_024412413.1:43120594-43165034 GCF_014898765.1 Herpailurus yagouaroundi
CTTCCTTCCTTCCTTCCTTCCTTCCTTCCTTCCTTCCTTCCTTCCTTCCTTTTCTTTCTCTGTCTCTCTTTTCTTTTTCTGTTCTGTTCTTTTCTGTTCTTTTCTTTCTTCTCTCTTTCCTTTCCTTTTTTTTCTTTTTGTCTGTTAGTTTATTGCTGATGGATCAGAAAGGCAACCTTAGAAAGACAGTGTCAATGCTATCCACATTACCCCCCTTCCAATTACAGTATCATTAACTGAAATAATCTTTTTGTTATGGTTGTTGTTATTTGTCTTCTCCAATTAGGAGGTAAGCACCATATATCAGGGACCTTAACTTTCTCATTTAGCACTATGTAGTCCATGCCTAAAACTGTGACAGGTGTATAATAAACAATTTATTTGTTCAACAAATATTTACTTATTTGTTATTTTTTTAAAAAATGTTTATTCATTTTGAGAGAGAGAGTGCATGCAAGCGGAGGAGGGGCAGAGAGAAGGAGAGAGGGAGAATCCCAAGCAGGCTCCATCCTGCCAGTGCACAGCCTGACTTGGGCTGGAACTCGCAGACTGTGAGATCATGACCTGAGCTGAAATGAAGAGTCAGACACTTAGCCGACTGAGCCATCCAGGTTTCCCCAACAAATATTTATTGAGCATGAGTGAGTGAGTGAAGGAAGGAATAAGTGCTCTAATTTTATTAGGACTTTTATGACACTAAAAACTGTATCCTCTAAAAAGGAATTACCCCTCCATTTTACCAAAATATTTATTTCTCATTTCATTTATCTGAAGGAATTTTCTGTCATTTAGCAAAGACAGGGCATTAAGAGATATATGACCCTATTTATTTATTTATTTATTTATTTATTTATTTATTTATTCTTTTTTAATTTTTATTTTTTATCTTTTTAAATTTTTAAAATATAATTTATTGTAGCTAACATAGAGTATACAGTGTGCTCTTGGCTTCAGGAGTAGATTCCCATGATTCATCGCTTACATGCAATACCCAGTGCTCATCCCAACAGATGCCTTCCTCAATGCCCATCACCCATTTTCCCCTCTCCCTTGCTGCCTCCCCCATAAACCCTCAGTTTGCTCTCTATATTTAAGAGTCTCTTATGGTTTGGCTCCCTCTCTCTTTGAAGTTATTTTTTTACCTTCCCTTCATCATCTTCTGTTAAGTTTCTCAAATTCCATATATGAGTGAAAACTTACGATATCTTTCTCTGACTGACTTACTTCACTTAGCATAATACCCTCTAGTCCCATCCACGTTGTTGCAAATGGCAGGATTTCATTCTTTCTCATTGCCAAGTAGTAGTCCATTTTATATATAAACCACATCTTTATCCATTCATCAGTTGATGGACATTTGGGCTCTTTACATAATTTTGCTATTGTTGATAGTGCTGCTATAAACATTGGGGTCCATGTGCCTCTATGAATTAGCACTCCTGTATCCTTTGTGTAAATTCTTAGTAGTGCTATTGCTGGTTCGTAGCATAATTCTGTTTTTAATTTTTTGAGAAACCTCCACACTGTTCACCAGTTTGCATTCCCACCAACAGTGCAAGAGGGTTCCCATTTTTCCACATCCTTGCCAACATCTATTGTTTCCTGAGCTATTAATTTTAGCCACTCTGACCAGTGTGAGGTGGTATCTCAATGTGGTTTTAATTTTATTTCTTTGATAATGAGCAACATTGAGCATCTTTTCATGCAACTGTTGGCCATCTGTATGTCTTCTTTGGAGAAGTGTCTATTCATGTATTCTGCCCATTTCTTCACTAGATTATTTGATTTTGGGGTGTTAACTTTGGTAGGTTCTTCATAGATTTTGGATAATAACCCTTTACCCGTTTGTCATTTGCAAATATCTTCTTCCATTCAATCGGGTGACTTTTAGTTTTCCTGATTGTTTCCTCTGCAGTGCAGAAGCTTTTTATCTTGATGAGGTCCTAATAGTTCATTTTTGCTTTTATTTCCCTTGCCTTTGGACACGTGTCAAGTAAGAAGTTGCTGCGGCTGAGGTCAAAGAGGTTGTTGCCTGTTTTCTCCTCTAGGATTTTGATGGGTTCCTATCTCACATTTAGGTCTTTCATCCATTTTGAGTTTTGTGTGTGTGTGTGTATGGTGTAAGAAAGTGGTCCAGGTTCACTCTTCTGCATGTTGCTGTTCAGTTGTCCCAGCACCATTTACTGAAGAGACTGTCTTTTTTCCATTGGATACTCTTTCCTGCTTTGCCAAAGAATAGTTGGGCATATATTTGTGAGTCCAATTCTGGGTTCTCTAATCTATTCCATTTATATGACCCTATTTTAAATGTTGATAATTGTTTCAAATATCTATTCCTATGTAACAAACATCCTGAAAACATAGTGACTTAACACCACCAAATATTCATTAATTTTCCTATTTCTGTAATTAGGCTGGACAGTTATTTTGCTCCACACGGTAGGTACTAAAGCTGAAATGTCTAAGATTGCTTCTTCATGTTTTCATGTCCAGAACACAAGCAATGTTGACTGGAACATCTGAGAGCTGGCCGTGGGCATCTCTGTGTCTGTGTCTGTCTCTCTGTCTCTGTCTCTGTCTCTGTCTCTATCTCTCTCTCTCTTCACATAGCTAGGTTGGACTTCCTCACAGTGAGGTGGTCAGGATTGTTGAACTTCTTACCTTTCAGCTCTCTTCCAAGAAAGAGAAAGCACAAACTGCCACTCTTCCTGAAGGCTTGACTTGGAATTAGCGAAGTCCTATCCACAGTATCCTATTGGTCCAAGTAAGTCACAGGGCCAGACCAGATTCAGTGCAAGAAGGAATAGGCTCAATCTCTTGGTGTGAGTGCCATCCTTATACGAAGAGAGAAGGTGTCAATGGTGGCTATCTTTGGAGACTATAAACCACAATAATGAGGTGGTTCTCCTAAGGTTGCCTACCTAACTACATTGGAAATGCTGTGACTATGTAGAGGTATGTACCAGGCAGGGATGATGACCAAAGCAGTGTGTGGGATAGGAAGGTATGGCCTCCTTGCTCCTAACTTATGCTGCTGACATGTTGACATTACTTCATTGCTTTGGTGTGGCAACAGCTCCAGCCAAGTCACTACTGCCAAATACTTGCCCATCTGTCCTCAAATATGACTAATTGCCATTATAATGATTCTTCAGCTTTATTAAACACCTGCCTTCTGCAAAACCAAATGAGATTCACAAAGACTTCTTCATTAATCATTGCAGCATCCCTGATGAGAGCTTGAAGGAAGTAGGTGTATTCTCATTTTAGAAATGAAGAAAGTGCAACAAAGTGAAGCTCTAAGAAGGTTATCCAACATCGCACAGCTGGTTGACTAGAATAAAGGGGAGAGGCAGTGTGTGTGTATTAGACAGAGACAGGGCCAGGGACAGAGACATACAGAGAGACAGAATGACAGGGAGAATGAGAGAGAAAAAGTCCTCCCTGGGAAGGCAAGAAATAGAACCATCAAAATCTTTTCTTCAGGGTGCCTGGGTGGCTTAATTGGTTGAGCGTTCAACTCTTGATTTCAGCTCAGGTCATGATCTCACGGTTCATGAGATCAAACTCCTTGTTGGGCTGTGCAATGACATTGCAGAACCTGTTTGGGATTTTCTTCCTCCTTCTCTCTCTGCCCCTCCCTCACTCTCTTTCTTTCTCTCTCAAAATAAATAAATATTTTTTTTAGAAATCATCTTTTGTTTTCCAATGCTATATGACAACCACTTAAGTGTCTTAACATGCTAACTGATTTCCAGAAGCAACAAACTTCTGCTATAATCAAACACTATGTCTTGCCCTCCTCCCCCCTCCCCCCCACCCCCCCGCCAAAATCATTGTAACGAGATTTAACCTGTATCAGATTCAAATCTGTTTAGTTTCCTTTTAGCTATACTGGCCCTTCTGCACTGATGAGTATAAGTTTCAAAGTTCTGTTGTGCAGATTAGATGAAAAGACATAGCACATAATGTGTGAGTAGTGGCTTATAATAGGCATCCAGTAAGTGGGAATGGTTATTATCACAAGTCTTTATTTTTTTTTTAAGAAAGAGTGAAAGAGTGTGTGTGTGTGTGTGTGTGTGTGTGTGTGTGTGTGTGTGAGAGAGAGAGAGAGAGAGAGAGAGAGAGAGAGAGAGAGAGAGAGAAAGTGAATCTTAAGCAGGCTCCATGCTCAGTGTGGATCCTAGTGTGGGGCTCAGTCACACAAACCGTGAGATCATGACCTGAACTGAAATCAATAGTCAAGCACTCAACCTACTGAGCCACCCAGATGCCTCTATCACAAGTTTTTGGATCTTAGGAATACTAATATGTTAGTTGAAATAGGACTTTTAAAAGCCTTCTCTCTTTATTCTATACCTAGTGATTTTAAGAAACAACAGAGTTGATTAATAGTTACTAGGTCTGCATGTTATTAAACGCAGCTGAGTTTGTACATTCAGACCTAATCTGTGTGACCTTGCACCAGTTGGTTAATATCTCTGGGCATTAGAATCCTCATCTGTAAATTAACGGAGCTGGACCAGATCATCTCTAAGGTTTTTTCCATGTTGGACATCTGCAGTTCCATGGAAAAAGCAAAAGCCTTTCGATTCTTTATTCAAGCTATCATCTATGAACATTTTGCCCTCTAGTGGCAAGAATCAAGGAAAATTATTCCTCCTGAGAAGAAGTTTCGCATCCACATCCCTATTGAAATCTGATATATATATATATTTGGTGAACACTTGTGCTCGCCTCAATATTGTTCCAGTTATGTCTATATAAAAATTACCCCTGAAGTTAACAGCTTTCAACAACAAACATTTATGAAGTTTCTGAGGGTCAGGAACTTAGCTGGTGCTGCTGGTTCAGTGTCTCTCAGGAGGCTACAGTCAAGGAGTCAGGCATGCTCTGGTCATCTGAAAGCTTGATCAGGCAGGAGGATGTACTTCGCAGCTCCCTCACGAGGCTGGTGGCAGGTGGCTTCAGTTCCTTGCCTTTTGGATCTCTCCATAGGGCTGCTCAAGACAAGGCAACTTGTCACCTTCTCGGGCAAGCTATCAGAGAGAGAGAGAGAGAGAGAGAGGAACCTAGACAGAAGCTCCCATGTCTTTTACATACTAATTCAAGTCATATGCCATGGATGAATGAACTAGAATCACATAGATTCAATACGAATAAACCTCAAAACAAACCATGCCATTAAAAAGCAAGTTGTAGGAGTACATACAGCATACATATGTATATACATTTGTATACATTTAATATATACCTTGTATATATATAACTAATATAAAATACTTATATAATTAATGTAATTATATACCAGTTTATTAATGTATAATGTGTACATATGTCATATGTAAAACATTTATTTAAAGCCAACTTTATCTTGCTTATCACACTTTATTATGTGTGTGGAGTAGCCATATAAACAAAAATCTTCATGGAAGTGATAGACACCTGTCTTGGCATAAGTGATGACCTCTGGTGGAAGAGGGGAGGGATGGGGTTAGGGAGGTGTACATAGGGGCTTTAACTGGCAGTATTTTATGTCTTAATTTTTTTTTCAACGTTTATTTATTTATTTATTTATTTTTATTTTTGGGACAGAGAGAGACAGAGCATGAACGGGGGAGGAGCAGAGAGAGAGGGAGACACAGAATTGGAAACAGGCTCCAGGCTCTGAGCCATCAGCCCAGAGCCTGACGCGGGGCTCGAACTCACGGACCGCGAGATCGTGACCTGGCTGAAGTCGGACGCCTAACCGACTGCGCCACCCAGGCGCCCCATATGTCTTAAATTTAATTATGACTACAAAAGCGTTTGTAATAGGAGTGCCTGGGTGGCCCAGTGGGTTAAGCATCTGACTCTGGATTTTGGCTCAGGTCATGATCTGAGTGGTTCATGGGATTGAGCCCCGCGTCGGGCTCCACGCTCTCAGCTCGCTCTCAACTCAGCTTGGGATTCTCTCTCTCCCTCCCTCTCTCTCTGCCCCTCCCCCACACTCACTCTCTCTCAAAATAAACAAATAAACTTAAAAAAAAAAAGGATTTGTTATATTAGTCTCTCTGTATTTTAGTAAGTCTGATATGGTTCTTACAAACCAAAACATCTAGTTATTGTTTCTAGAAAAGAAAAGAGAGAAACAAGACTCTGGAGTGACTTCATTTTGCATATGGATGAGATTTTATTATACAAATATTTATGTAAATCTGGGGCCAAAATTCTAAAATGTTAACACTAATTAAATTTAGGCAGGGGGGTCTTGGATGATGGTTGCATTGTTCCTTGCAGTTCCCTTTTTTATTCTTTTCAAAATTAAAAGAAAAAATATAGCCATTTCCTGTAGGGAAATATGCTACATGAGAGAATAATATTATAAGAAGGGGTTATGCCAAGTCAACACAATTACAGCAGATCACTGTTTCAGTATCACCACATGTGACTAGAGAAGTATAAATCAACCTAACAGACCAGTCAATGCATTTTAGAATCCTCACAGCAAATATAGAGGGTTATTACGCATACATACACTAAATAAAATGTTAGTACATAATTCCTCCATCTATCTTGAGACTGGATCTAAGTAATTCTTTAAGTGTGCGGCTTCTTTTAATGGAATGGTGGCATGGGAATGAGAGATGGTGATGGATAAAACCTGAAAATCCATTAATCCCCTGTATAATTCGCTTTACTTACTGTAGTACACATTGTGTGTTTTTGCCCCTCCAGCCAACATCCATCCCCCTTCTTGTGGCACAGCTCTCAACTACTCCTTAGAACTCATTCCTTCCCATTCCAGGCCCACATGGTTTATGTGGGTGTGGCCCACCTCTGGCTCTAGCATGTGATCCAGAACTGCTCACTGAGAATCTTCCTGGGACTTTGGATGGAATTCTTGGGGAAAAAGAAACTCTTCTTCTGTTGAGGTTTCATTCTGAGCTGCTGACAGATATCTTTGCTTCGGAATAAAGACAGCACAGAAAAAGCAGAGCCAAAAGATGGAAGGACACACACACACACACACACACACACACACACACACACACCCAGAATGAGCAGGGTTGGGGGGAGAGATCTTGAGATCATGATAAAGAGCATGAATGTCATTATGACATTGTTAAGGTACTAGGTCCAGTTTCTAGGTATGTAGGACAATAAATCCTCTTTTTCACATGTTTGAATTTCTATGACTTGCAGTGAAAGGAATCTTGAAAAGTATGCTTACATGCAAGTACTAAAACATACTAAAACTCTAATTCAACCTCCCCTGAAGAACTCTAAGAGCGGGGGACTTGAGTGCTCATAAGATCAGATCCAAGTTTCTGAGACACTCCTCCCCTATTGCTTTAAGACAAGGGTCCCTAACCTGATATCTTGACCCTCTAGGGGTATTATGAAAGAGTGTGACAGATATATGAACATCCCATCAAACTTTGGGTAAAATGATGTGGGTACCCAAATATATGTGCTTTTCTGGGGAAAGGGTCCATTGATTTCATCACATTAGTAAAGGGACTGGTAAACCAAAAGATATTAAAATCACTGATAGATGATCAAAAGCAAAAGTGCAGTGTTAAACTCTGAATTTCCATGTCTCTAAGTGTATCAGATAGCTTGACTTCTTTAATTTGAGATTTTGAAATAGTGGAGAAGCCATGCCACCATCTTGTTAACATCATGAAAAGACTTGTTTAAAGATAAACCCATTAAGTGCTTGAAATACGTCTTCTAAAAAGTTCCTTTCATTGGGGGCCATCTGTGGTTACCACCATCTGAAGGATGGGAGAGGCATATAGATTTAACAAATGATTAGAAATCCGCTTCCTAGAAAAGTTCGAATATTCCCTCGGTGTCCTGTAAACAAATAAAAGACTGTATTGTGTTTGTTCTATTTGCATAAAATAATAATCCTCAGCAGTATCAATACATTTCACGTGCCACTGATTAAATCTTGAATATTCATGCGTGCATTAAAAAGCCTTCTGTTGCTATGGTGGAACCTCATATTATGAAATGTGTTCCAGCTTTCCTTTAGGGAGAAGAATATTATAACTGAAAATTAAATCAAAGCTGTTGCTTATCAATAAGAACAATCAAGAAGAGAAAGAGGGGAGATTGCCTTGGAAATAGTAGCAGAGGCCCAATGAAATATTAATGTTCTGTGGGCCTGGGGCCCAGAGAGACTAATATTCAAGCAGTAATGAGTGTCTTTAGACCTCAAGCATCCACTGTATGTATCAGTATCATTGTTTGTTTGAGTAATGAGACAACAGAATTCCAGAATGACAGGGACAGAGTTGAGGGAAATGGAGCAGGATTGCCCACTGAGGAGCCCAGCATAATAATGAACAGCCAGCTGGAGACTTTGGCTTTTGATAGCAGGCAAGTTCTACTCTAGGTAGGTAAAATGTGAGAAATAACTTTGCTTTAATTGCATGCCTGGTTAGAAGTAAAGCCCTTGGGGCGCCTGGGTGGCGCAGTCGGTTAAGCGTCCGACTTCAGCCAGGTCACGATCTCGCGGTCCGTGGGTTCGAGCCCCGCGTCGTGCTCTGGGCTGATGGCTCAGAGCCTGGAGCCTGTTTCCGATTCTGTGTCTCCCTCTCTCTCTGCCCCTCCCCCGTTCATGCTCTGTCTCTCTCTGTCCCAAAAATAAATAAACGTTGGAAAAAAAAAAAAAAAAGTAAAGCCCTTACTAACCCTTTGAAGTAGAAAAAAAAAAAAGTAAAGCCCTTACTAACCCTTTGAAGTAGAATCACAGAAATCAAGAATGTCTGCACACCCAGATTTCTCAACCTTGGCACTATTGACATTTTGGGGCTGGATAATCCTTTGTTGTCTTGGGTCCTACCCCAGACCTACTGAACTATAAACTGGGGCAATAGGATCATCCCTCCACGTGATTCTGAGGTTGGCTAAAGTTTAAGAAACAGTAATCTAGGGGCCCCTTGGTAGCTCAGTTAGTTTAGAGTCCAGCTCTTGATCTCAGCTCAGGTCTTGATCTCAGGGTCTTGAGTTCAAGCCCCACATTGGGCTCCATGCTGGGTGTGAAGCCTGCTTAAAAACAAAAACAAAAACAAAAACGAAAAAAAAAACCCCAGTAATATAACAACATTCTCATTTTACAACTGAAGAAACAGAGGTTGGTTAAGTGCTTACTCAAACTGGGTGGCAACCAAAGCCATACATCATATCTCCATATCTACAGAGTTTGCTAAACAGGGCCTTGCAGGAAGAGGTTGATATCCTGCAAGGATATTTCATTCCAACACCATGACATATGAAACATTTTGCTGCACAGCAAACATTCCCGGACTGGCTGAATATGTTTCTCAAATTTGGTCTTTCTCCTAGATTCCCAGGTTTTCTAAGTTTTCATGCAGAATCCTTTACTTTTGCTGACATTATTTTTCTAAAGACTATTAATTTTTACCTATTTTGTTTAGTCTTTCTGCCTACTTCCTTTTTCTTTTTTAACTACCTTCATCCCTAAGGTAGCCAGCCTTAAAACCTTAATGTATAGCCTTCCAAATCCTTTTTCATTATACAATCACACACAAACATATTCATATATATGTACACATATGCATATTATTATTATATCTAGCACATAAAACCAAGTATTTAGAACAGAAGCTAAAGCATTATAGAGGCTCAATATTTATTGAATGAATGGTTTGCTTTATAAAAATTGGATAATTATATAAATCATATATAATTATAATATATAATAATTTTATTTACATTATACTGTTTCTGGCTTTTATTACTCAATATCTATAGGTAATCTCTATATTAGATTTAATTAATTCTTATGAATGGTTGCATAATATTTTACCACTATCAAAGTAACATCAATTTATTTAACTACATCTCTACTTGATTGTCAAGATGCTTTTACTTTTTTGTCACTATAAATAAATAATGGCTAACACGTACTGAGTATGTGCCACATGTGAAGCATTCTTTCTTAGCCTTTTACATGTATAAAGTCACTGAGTTAAGGTTATTTTTCCTGTTATAGGAAACTGAACAGGGGTGGGTAAGAAGCTTAACCAAGGTTATGTAGCCAGTGGGCAACAAATTCTTCAATGTGGCCCCATTGTCCCTCTCACTGCATTACTTCTATACAAGCCAGTAATCAACACAGGTATACATACATCCTAATGGAATGGTGCTTTACTTCTAGTTGACAGTGTCCCACGAGTGGAATTACTGTGGAAGAATATGTGTATATTTTATAGATATATTGCTTTGCAAAAAAGGCAGTGACAGTTTGCATTTTCACCAGCAGTGTAAAATACTCTTTCGCAGATTATCATTTAATATATATATTTATTATTTATTTCATTATGTGTGTGTGTGTGTGTGTTATTGTTTCTTTTTTGCCAATCTAGTGGGTGAGAAGTGATATTTCACTGTTACATTTATATGCTTTTTGGACAGTAGTGGGTTTGAGCATCATATCCTTATCAGCTATTTGGATTTATTCTACTACAAGTCCATAGGCTACAGGATGGGCCAGCAGGCTGGAGATCCAGAGAATAGCTAATGCCACTCAAATTCAAAAGCTATGAGGCTGAAACCCCGGTTTCCCTTCCAACACATTTGTAACAGCTAATCCTTTTAGTAACTTTCCTGGAGATGCTAATGGTCAGACTGCCTGGACTTAATTTCTAACTCACCACTGATTAGTGACTGAGTTCCTTAAAACAACAGTAATAAAAATCTGCTTCACAGGGTTCCTGGGAACACTGGAAGAATTGCTCCTTACTTTATAACTTTTGCCTATTGTTATTTGGGATTTGTCATTGCTTTTTTAAAAAATATTTTATTTTTAAGTAATCTCTCCACCCATCATGGGACTTGAACTCACAACACCAAAATCAAGAGTCCCACGGTCTACTGACTGAGCCCGTCAGGTGCCCCAGGATTTTTCATTGCTTTTTGAGTAAATTGTAAGAATTTAGGGATGAAATCCTGGCCTTCCACTTATAAGACCCACAGAAAAAAAATTTTTTAACAAAATCATGTGGGGCGCCTGGGTGGCTCAGTCGGTTGAGCGTCCGACTTCGGCTCAGGTCATGATCTCGCGGTCCGTGAGTTTGAGCCCCGCGTCAGGCTCTGTGCTGACCACTCAGAGCCTGGAGCCTGTTTCAGATTCTGTGTCTCCCTCTCTCTCTGACCCTCCCCCGTTCATGCTCTGTCTCTCTCTGTCTCAAAAATAAATAAACGTTAAAAAAAAAAAATCATGTGTCTTGGGACCTTCTGTACCTTATTAACACTCTGTTTTATATATGTACCTTATATACAACAATCTAGATTTTTATGAAAGACACACAATGGGTGAATTTCAAATAAATGTTCCAAGTTTCACTAATGCAAGAAATTCAACCTATCAAAGTCTTTCCCTATTCGTCCTACAGACAGTTTTAGAAATGATTGGGGCGCCTGGGTGGCGCAGTCGGTTAAGCGTCCGACTTCAGCCAGGTCACGATCTCGCGGTCCGGGAGTTCGAGCCCCGCGTCAGGCTCTGGGCTGATGGCTCAGAGCCTGGAGCCTGTTTCGGATTCTGTGTCTCCCTCTCTCTCTGCCCCTCCCCCGTTCATGCTCTGTCTCTCTCTGTCCCAAAAATAAATAAACGTTGAAAAAAAAAATTAAAAAAAAAAAAAGAAAAGAAATGACAAGCAATAAGATCAGTCATTAAAATAAGTTTCATCTTTAGCATGTCCAAGAATTTTTAGATTTTTAGAAATGTAAAAAACTGTAGTAGTGATGAACCTCACATCTTGAAGTCAGCCATATACAGTGCTGAGGTAGTCATTTTGGGAGATCTTAGGCTAGGTGAAATACTTCATAAGTGTCACTTAATTACTATCTCTCTGGCTTAGAAAGAGAAATACCAAGACCCCAGAAAATAACGATCAGAAACAAAGACTTTTAAAACTTATTTTACAAAAAATTATCAATCTGAGAGAGTTGTGTTTGTTTTAATGCTGTTTTAAGAATTAGAAATACAGGGGTGCCTGGATGGCTCAGTTTAAGCATCTGACTTCAGCTCAGGTCATGATCTCATGGTTCGTGGGTACAAGCCCTGCCCTTGGGCTCTGTGCTGACAGCTCAGATCCTGGAGCCTGCTTTGGATTCTGTGTTTCCCCCTCTCTCTGCCCTTTCCCCCACTGGTGCACACTCTCTCTCTCTCTCTCTCTCTCAAAAAGAAACATATAAAAATAAGTAAATAATTGGAAATGCAAATAAAGTGCCTGACCCAAAGTAGTCTCACAGTAAATGGTAGCTATTAACCGCCACTCCCGGCTGTCAAGGACCATGTATTTTCGTATTTGGATCTCTTCCCAACGCCTACTACTTATTTGCGGATCGTAAAGATATTTATCGGATAAATGAGTGAATGACATCAGGAACAGACCAGTTGCACTCTGTGGCGAAATCCTGGAGTCCGGGATCCTAAATTAGACAGTGGGGCAGAAAGAACAATCTGGGTAAGAAGGCCTCCAACTTGCCCATAGTGCTGAACTACAATTCCCAGCATGCAACCAAACGCCGTGGTTGCAGTGCATCCCGGAAAATAAATCTCCGGCTTTCCATTGGCCACGCAGGAAAAGCGCTTGTAGTTTGCACAAATACGCGCGCTCTAGCGTACGTACGCACGGAGATTGCGTAGATCTCCTCGTCTGAGCTCTGCGGAACTCATTTTGAAAACATTTTCAAGACAAAAATCCGGTAGGATTTAAAAACAGTTCCACTTCCGGTAACACCGGAAGCAATTTGAAGATGGCGTCCTCCTTTTCTAGCGGGCAAGCCAACGCGGAGGGGAAAAGTGAATTTCGTAACAAGAAGCCGAAGCCGGAGAACCAAGGTGAGGTTGAGGGAGAACCGAAGCCTGATATTTGGATATTGAGTTGCGATTGTTTTCTTTGGCTGTCTGGGGACGTGTAACGCTACCTTGAGTCTGCTTTGTGAAGTTGAGTACCTATCATTGCTGACGACTGGCGATGTTGGCCAGGCCTGCGGGACCGACTGGCGGGTATGGTGCCAGTCACGTGTTCCTGACCGCTTTTGCTAGAGGCCTTTCAAAGTGAAGATATTACAGAGTTTGTTTTCTGTAAAATGAGGAGGATTAAGAAATTGTGGAGGGCGCTGCGGGAAGCGCGGGAAGCGTCTGATGTAGAAGTGGCTGATAATGAAGCAGCTGATAATGAAGGAGTGAGACAGACATAGAGATACGGAGCAGGAGGTATCTGGCGTGTTCTTAACGCTAGTTTGCCTGTTAGTGAAGAAATTTTGGAACATTTATCATTATTCCTCTTGGTCAGATGGCTAAAATATTAGACGACACAGCTCGCACTGTGTCTTCACAGACTTCGGACCGCCTTACTTTTAAATTGCCGTCTTGCTTTGTAGTCTGTTTTCATACATTTTCTTCAGTATGAAGGACAGGAAGAGGGGATAGAGAAGTAGCTCAAGACCTGAGCAACCAATCTTGTTTTAAGTGTTAAAAACCTTGGACTGTCATTTTGTAGGCATTAGGGAGGTATTAGGAGTTTTGTTGCTGTTTTTAATTATGCAACGTACACGGAGTACTGTATGTGTACAGCTTGAAGAATAAAACCTACACGTTCCGGAGAAAGAACCATTACGCAGAAGCAGCATCACCAAAGTCCAAACCCCTCTAGCAGCACCTCTCAGATCATATTCTTTGCCCTCACAGGACGTGAAGTGACCATTCTGAATCGTGTTAGCAGTTTCTGTTCTCTTCGTAATCTTTCCAACTATGCACAAAATGGTTTGGCTTTGTCAGTTTTTGAATTTTATATGAATGCAAGAGGGCTGTAGACATTGTTCACATTGTTCTTAGGCTTAACTTTGTTTTTCTTATTCAGTCAAGAAGGTACTGGCAGCTGTAGTTTATTCTTTTCATTTGCCGTTGACATTTCCTTCTGTGAACATACACATATCTGTATTTTCAGTCTGCTGTTGGTGGACATTTGGATTGTTCGCATTGTTTGCTATTATAAGCAGTGCTCCTATAAACATCTTTTATGTCTCGCCTAATTTGCATGTTGAAGAGTTTCTCCAGATTATGTACATGGAATTGGAATCCGTAAAGGTTAGGGTATGTGGAGGTAATACTAAATCTTTCTCAAAGGGGTTGTGCCAGTTTATGCTCCCACTAGCAGTGGATGAGAGTTGTCATTGCTCTACGTCCCACACTAACACGTGATATTATCTGAATTTCAAATTTTTGTCATTTTGGTAAGTATGACATGGTGTCTGGCTGGGGTTTTAATTTGAACTTTCCTTATTACACATCTTTGTACGTTTTGGGGCTATTTACACCCCCTCTATTGTGAAACCCCTGTGTATTTCTTTTGCCAGTTTTTTGTTTGTTTAATTTGTAGCTGTTTAACTTGTTTTTGTTTAATCTGTAGCTGTCGATGTTTAAACCGGGTAGGGACTTGGGAAGATAATACATTTTAAGTAATCACAGTTGTAGAATTTGAGGTTTTGTTTTTTGTTGTTGTTGTTGTTTAGGATATTGGGAAGTGAATAATATATGAAGACTAATTCTCTGTGATTTGAACCAGAAATAGCAAAGTAGATACGAGTATTGGAAACGAAGCAAGTTTATGTGTGGTGGAGAACATGAACTACGTAGGCCCTTTTCTCAGACTTAGTGTGCATAAGAATCTCCTAGTGAGATTATTAAAACACAGATTCTTGGGCCTCATCCCAGAGATTCAGAATTGTTAGGTCTGAGCTGGAGCCCAAGAACTGGACATTTTTTTAAATTTATTTATTTATTTTGAGAGGGAGAGACAGAGAGAGAACCAGTGGGGGAGAGGCAGAGAGAGGAGGACAGAGGATCTGAAGCAGGCTCCATGCTAATAACAGAGAGCCCGATGTGGGCCTCTAACTCTGGAACCATGAGACCATGATGTGGGTCAGAGGCTTAACCAACTGAGCAACCCAGGGGCCCCAAGAATTGCATTTTTGACAAACCCCTAGTTTATGCTGATGCTGCAGGCCTGTGGTTCATAATTTCGAGTAGTACTAAATTAAAACATAGCTGTTAGATTTAAGAGATTGCTAAAATCCAGGACCAGGAGTTTTAATAAATGATGTGGGAGATCACTTATGGCGTTTAGGAGGCATTTTGTTTTATTGACAGGAGACCTAGACTGTATCACCTTTGCGTCCCCTTAGGCAAGTCACTAATATTTTCGGACTGAATGTCTTTTATAAAATGACAGATGTCATGAAAGATGTACAGAAATAGGCATATGAAACCCCTTTGGGAAGCCTAAAACTCTTTACTAGTGATTAGTACCTGAGAGTGTACCCTGGAATATCAGCTTTTAAGTTTTACATGTGCACAAACACAAACATATGTATATATACGCACATATAAAGGCTCCAGTTCAGGAAAGTCTGAAAGATTATTTATATTGAAAATAGTGTTGTAGACAGAGTTGTATTTGAATCTTCAACTCTGAGATAGTGTAGTAGAAGTTTCTTGAGGACCCCAGTGTCTGTCAGGCATATGCTAATTGCTGTGGATCCAAAGAGGGTCCCTGCCCTTAAGGACCTTTGTCTTATGAGGCTGAAGTATTTACACATAATTTTAATAGTGTGTTGGTAATAATGACAGAGGCATGTTCTTTATTGAATAATCTAAAAAGCATGGGGACAGGAACTACAAGGAGAATAATTGGAAGCATGTAAATGTGTGCGTGTAAGTGTTCAAAAAGTGTCCAAAAGAAGGGTAAAATTTTATGTGTACGTTTCTTCCCCTCTTTAGATGAATCGGAACTCCTCACTGTTCCTGATGGTTGGAAAGAACCAGCTTTTTCCAAAGAGGACAATCCCAGAGGACTCTTGGAGGAGAGCAGTTTTGCAACTTTGTTCCCAAAATACAGAGAGGCTTACTTGAAAGAGTGCTGGCCATTGGTACAGAAAGCCTTGAATGAACATGTATGCACATTTTATACATTTCTGTGAGATTTTGCCCTTATACCTTTACTTTCAAACAAGTATGGATGCCAATGGACTTTTTTATAAAGTAGTAGCATAACTGGTTAATTTAGTTCCTTTGGTATTTTATTTTATTTTATTATTTTTTTTAAAATTTTTTTTCAACGTTTATTTATTTTTGGGACAGAGAGAGACAGAGCATGAACGGGGGAGGGGCAGAGAGAGAGGGAGACACAGAATCGGAAACAGGCTCCAGGCTCTGAGCCATCAGCCCAGAGCCTGACGCGGGGCTCGAACTCACAGACTGCGAGATCGTGACCTGGCTGAAGTCGGACGCTTAACCGACTGTGCCACCCAGGCGCCCCTCCTTTGGTATTTTAAACAGCCTGGATAGAAGCTTTATTCTTATAATCCATTTGTTTTTAATTTTGTAATGCATTACTTTGAAATAGTCACATACTTTTAAAATTTTAGGGATCTCCTGGACTGTCTGAAAGTCACCTGTGACCTCCAGGTTTCAGGATGCCTGTTCTATACTGTGATTAGTTGCCATATTTCTGTATAGTTAGAGTTGAGGCATGTTCCTGGATGATTGCTTAATTTTCATTTTATTTTTACTAAAAAAAATTTTTTTTTTTAAAGTTTATTTATTTTTGAGACAGAGACAGAGCATGAACGGGGGAGGGTCAGAGAGAGAGGGAGACAGAGAATCCAAAACAGGCTCCAGGCTCTGAGTAGTCAGCACAGAGCCCGACGTGGGGCTCGAACTCACGGACAGTGAGATTGTGACCTGAGCCGAAGTCGGACGCTCAACCGACTGAGCCACCCAGGCGCCCCTTAATTTTCATTTTAAATGCAAGACGAGGATGTGGCCAACTTTCCCCTAGTTGTTGCCGCTGCCATACCCCTCGAGCAGTGTATTTGCTTTTGTGTTTCAAACTGGATTGAAATCTGTTAGTGGAGCAACAAGTCCATTTAGTGGATATAACGAGCCTTTAAAAAGAAAAAGAATGTATCACATGTGGGTAAGGGTAAATACCATTTTGTACAGCTTTTGGCTCACTTATGTGTGTTGGGGGGGGGGGGCACATGTGCACACACCAGGTTGGGACATATGATGTAGTTCTCAACCATGTGACTCTTCTGGAGTTGTTTGTGCCCATTAAGTATTGGGGTGGTTCAGGAAACAGCAAGCATTTTACAGTGGTCTGCATCTGAGATTGAACTCTCGTAAACTCAGAGACCTGACCTTATGTTGAATTGTTCGTCACTCACTATGTTGAAATACTCTTCAGAGGATGCTCTCAGTCAGAAATAGCATTTTAATTTGCTTTATCAAATTCTGGCTGTTCATATTAAGATGAACACATATATTCATGCATAACGTTCCAATGATTGCTTCCTTCTCAGTGTGAGGATTTGTTTTTAGTTTGTATTTAGCCAGTACAAACCAGCTAGAAAAAAAGTTTGAAAGAGAAAGTCCATTCTCACCCTAAGGAGCAGATCTACCGATCAGAGCTGGGTCCAAGATAGGGAAGCTATATGTAGCTTTACATTTTTACCTTGGGTCTTCATTTGCCTTGATACATATTTTTTAGACTAGAAATAGTCTTTATTCCAATAAGGACAAAGTATTCTAAAGCCAAGTAAGTATAAATGGTTTCAGGTGCCAGAGTCTCTAACATTTTGAAATATGAAAGTAATCAAGTATTAATTATTTATATCAACTCCCCAGCTTCCTCACAGAGGGAGTTGATAGAATTTGAGAGAGCTTAATGTATAGTAATTAATAGTTTGACTAGGATAGGCTCTCTGGTTATCTAAGATCGAATTGATTTTTAGACAGTTGTGTATTTGCTTTTTCCTTGTTGCAGCACATTAATGCAACCCTGGACCTGATCGAGGGCAGCATGACTGTCTGTACAACAAAGAAGACTTTTGATCCGTATATCATCATTAGGGCCAGAGACCTAATAAAACTTTTAGCAAGGAGCGTTTCATTTGAACAGGTAAATTTAGAATTCCAAAACCTTTGTTTTGTTTGCATCAACATCAGAAACAACATATAACACTGCATGCCTCCCTCTTAGAGTTTTCATTTTTCGGCTTAGATTTCATTAGCCTGGGCCTTGAAAATGAATTTATTTGTAAAGAATATTGATGGAGTATTTTCTTTATTTTCCCAAAGGCAGTACGAATTCTTCAGGATGATGTTGCATGTGACATCATTAAAATAGGTTCTTTGGTAAGAAATAAAGAAAGATTTGTAAAAAGAAGACAACGTCTCATTGGTCCCAAAGGATCTACATTGAAGGTATTTTTTATCAGTGGAAAACTTAAGTGTCTTCCTCTGTCATTAGTTTTCCAGTGTATTGAACTTCAACTTACTGTTCTTTTGATAACAGGCTTTGGAACTCTTAACAAACTGTTACATTATGGTTCAGGGAAACACAGTTTCAGCCATTGGACCTTTTAGTGGCTTAAAAGAGGTGAGAACCATTTACTATCTTTAGTTAATTCTCAGCAGAGAACAAATTAAGTAATTTGGTTATAATACTTCATTGGATAATATATTGTTTTACAATTGTTATTCTTTTTTAGAATGTCCTCTGATTTACCATTAGTAAATAAATACTTTGTGCTTCATGTTATTTGAGGCAATCATCACTCTTAGATCCTAACATATTACAGCCAATCTTCGGCAACTAAAGAGGTATCCATTTCTGAATTAGAAGGTCTGCACATCATCACTCTTTCCACTACAAGTTTTAAATGGGTATTTAAGATTTTAGTCTATAGCACATATGGGAGATACATTACATGTGCTCAAAGATTTTAGTCTATAGCACATATGGGAGATAATTACATGTGCTCAAATGATTGGAGAATTGAATAGTGATAATTGTTATTTGCAGTAACCTATATAAGCCAGTAGAGGTCAGATTCTAAATAAACTTCTTTTCCTTTAAAATATATTTTGTTTTATTTGAATTTTAGTGTAATGTTTATTTAATGTATTGATGAACTTTTTTTTTTTAACTTATCAAATTTAACGTTACGAGAAAATCTGTGGAGCAGATACACATTTCTGTTAACTCTGTTTGCTGTCTGCTGTGAAGTATTGTTCCCTTTCTAGGACCTTTATTAGCAATTCTGTTGAACACCTTTCTCATAAATTATCTGCCCTTTTTCTCATGTGGCAATAGGAACTTAAATATATTAAATACTGTATAATTTTGTAAAATCTAAATATATTATTTAATTTTCACAGCAAAGCTATAAAATTATATTTCCATATTATTTACATATTACAAATGAGAAAGCTGGAACAGGACAATTAAGTGACGTTCCCTTCCCATTATTTGAGGCCACATTTTCTGACTCTAAATCTAGCCTTCTCCCTAAACTACACAGTTCCAAAATGTTGCTGTATTAATTCTATATGTTACATTTAGCTGTGAAGTTGAGACACTTCATTGTATCTAAGAGAGTTTTACTGTTATGAAGAATCTAGAAGTCACTCAGCAGTTGAAGGACCTCCTGTATCCAGTTTGGTAGCTGTTGCCTAGTCCGTAGGATATGTTGCAGTATATTAATCCCCTTCCATTTAGTTTATTAAAATCTATGTAAGTGACTAATTGATTTTTCTTTGCAAATTTCAGGTACGAAAAGTAGTCCTAGATACTATGAAGAATATTCATCCAATTTATAACATTAAGGTGAGTGTTAATTATATATTATTATAACAGTGGTTGTCAGACTTCTTTTAGCTACAGAAACCTTTCTTGAAATTAAATCTTGTATGGAAGCCTAATGCACAAAACAGATGAACAGAACTATTTGGGGTAGAGATAGTTCAGCCTACTCAACTCTACCCAGTCCTGTTGTTACATCTTTGGAGGCTTAGGTCTCTGGCCTACAGTCTGAAAACTGTTGAAGGGGATACTCAAACACATGACATAGTTTTTATACAGAGGAAATAAGCTTCATAGAAATGGTCATAGATGATAAAAATCAGATTTTCTTGGATTATGGGTTTATTACTATATTTAAAGATGTGATCTTTCAGTATCCTGCCTTTTTCTGTTAAGTAGAATCTGGAATATTTCAGATCGGATTAAGACTTTTTTTCTTAATTTAACAGTCAAGATTATAAACTCTCTGAGAGAGATCTGTTACATCCCTGTGCACACAGGATTCGTGATGGTACTTGGAAATTTAATCATGCTGTAAGGGACTATGAGGGGTATTTATTAAGCAGTCCACTTAAATTTGATGAAGTTAAGTCACTCTTAGGGGTGCCTGGCGTGGTTCAGTTGGTTAAGCATCCAACTTTGGCTCAGGTCATGATCTCAGTGTTCGTGGGTTCAAGCCCCGCGTTGAGCTCTGTGCTGAGAGCTCAGGCCCTGGAGCCTGCTTCAGATTCTGTGTCTCCCTGTCTCTGCCCCTCCCCTGCTCGTGCTCTGTCTCTGTCTCTGTCTCTCTCTCTCTCTCAAAAATAAATAAGCACTTAAAAGAATAAAAAATACATATATTTTAAGAAGTCACTAGTAAATTGGGGTGAAGGAATGATTTTGAGTTACTTTGGGACATTAAAAATAGAGCTAGTTTTGTATCTGATACCTGGTTTCCTTCCTTGGCTGTTCCAATGTGTGCAGAAGTCAATGGAGTGGGAGAAATGGGTTTTGTCTGATCATGAGAAAGTTTACTTTTTTCTTTTCCTGTGATAATTAAAGTACTACCAAAAGCTTCCTGCTTTCAGGGGACATTACTAATTAACTCTCCCTGCTACTATTAAAGTTGAATTTTAAGGGTTTTAATGAATTAATGGTTGAAAAGCTGAATTAGATTAGTCTCATTTTCATCTCAATTATTTTAACAGTTCTGCATTTCTTTTTTTTTTAATTAAAAAAAATGTGTATTCATTTTTGAGGGGGAAAGCGCAAGTCGGGGGGGGTGTGCAGAGAGAGAGAGGGAGACAGAGGATCTGAAGCAGGTTCTGTGCTGATAGCAGTGAGCCCGATGCAGGGCTCGAACTCACGAACTGTGAGATCATGACCTGAGCTGAAGTTGGACACTCAACCGACTGAGCCACCCAGCTGTCCATAAAGCTTTTTTAAAATTTTTTAAAAACTGTTTCTGCATTTCTTAATCTAAATTTCTAATGGTTTTCCAAAGCTTAGTTTTAGATTACTTATTTTTTTATGGAATTGGTTTTCTCCTACTGTGGAGATTAAGAACTACTCTTTTTAATTTTGTTATTTATAGGAACAGTATTTATAATGTCTTGGTTTGACAAATATATGGCTTATAAAATTAAAAATTCTTACTTTGTTCATATATTGTCATGACTAAAGACCTTAATGATTAAACGAGAGTTGGCAAAAGATTCTGAATTAAGATCACAAAGTTGGGAAAGATTTTTGCCACAGTTCAAGCACAAAAATGTGAATAAACGCAAGGAACCAAAGAAGAAAACTGTCAAGAAAGAGTATACACCCTTCCCGCCACCACAGCCAGAAAGTCAGGTCAGTATTAAATGTTGAATTTCTTCACATGACGGGGGAAACCATTGTAATCTGTTTTGTCAGAAACTTCATGGAGAGTAATTTAGGTGGACTTTCTGTATGTGAGTGTGTATGTGTTTGGGTGCGTATAGGTATAAGAAACTAAAGGTAAGTGTAAATAGGCTTATTTTGAGCTGAGTGTGTGGGGTGGAGTGGCGGCTTCACGGTATGAGTGGTTGGTGTCACTTGTGTCCCTGTAGCCAATCCAGTCTGCACTTCCCATGGATACACACATTTAATGATTTAACCCTTAATGCTCTCACTCTGCGTCAGCACCATTCTTATGACCACATGCTATGTGACTGCTCAGTTTTGAAGTCTTTAAGTGATAATATCTATCCTTTTTCTAAATTATGAATGTCTCTCATTTTAGCAGCTGTTTTCTGGCTCCTTTTTTTCCCCAGATTTCCTTTTCTCTCTTGGCCATCACTGTTTCCTTTATATTGCCTTTTCCTTCTATCATAGTTGTCCAGCAAAACTCTCAAACTTAATCAGTTCTAAAATTTGTTTTCTTTCCCATAATGTGGCTACTGAACACAGCTGGAAAAAGTCTTCTCTTTGGACTCTATCCACTATAAATTCACGTTTCCAGCCTCAGATAGGTCCTCACCGTTGTCTGGTAGTCTGCATCCTCTTAATTCTTGAAGCACCCCTCCCACTCCTAGCTGATGACCCTGCATTTCAGTTTATGGAAGTATTTAAGACCATCAGGTGAGAACTCCTTCAACTTCCTTTTCTCTCACCTGTAATTTTTTTTTTTTTTTTCCATCTGCACCCAGTCCTTTCTTTACCTGTTCTTTGAATTCTGTCTTCACCTGTCTCCTAAGGGATCTTACTTCATAATTCACTCTCTTGGCTATATCTTAAAGTCTTTCCTCTCTACTAGTTCTTTGTTCTCAGCATGTAGACACATCCCCTTCTGTGTTGAAACAGCCTGCTGTATATTCCATGAACACATCACCTCCTTTCCTATCCCTGTGCTTTTTGTATGTATTTCCTTTAGCTTAGAGTATATTTCCTTTTCATGTCACTGCCTTTATGAATTAGTCAGATTTTTGACTTCACTGTCTTCACCTCAAGGACACTTGTGCCTTTTTTAGGAAATGATTTCTCATCTACCTTATTTCTCATGTAGTTATAAATACTGCTTTCAACAGATTGATAAAGAATTGGCTAGTGGTGAATACTTTCTGAAGGCAAGTCAAAAGAAGCGACAGAAAATGGAAGCCATAAAGGTAAGACTCTGTCTAGCTCACAACATTGATAGTACAATTCACAGAAACTTAAATTCCTACTTAACTATAAATTGTGTTCTCTAATGTATTTTTTTTAATTAATAACGCAGGCTAAACAAGCAGAAGCTCTCAGTAAGAGACAAGAGGAAAGAAACAAAGCTTTTATTCCACCTAAAGAAAAACCAGTTGTGAAACCGAAGGAAGGTAAGTGCTCGTTTTCCAATTCTTGATGTGATATGAAAGTCTGTTTTTGAAAAGTAAACCCATATGAATTTGTCTGAATCTCTTTGAATGTTAACTAAAGAAATAACCATCTTTCATCAGTTCTCTTGCTGCTTCATTAATCATTAATCCTAGGGACAGGAGACCACAGAAGTGTTTTATAATTTATTAGCAGCTGATGCCTATTTCAGAGTCTCCAGATTGACAGTCCTCTCCTAACCTCTGATTGTGCTGGAGAAGGACTCTTCATTGTGAAAGCTCTAAACCAGGGCAGTGAATCCTCTGTAGAGATCAAAGTAACGAAAGCAATGAGGTCCCCAAGCTCTGTTATCATGCCTCTCAGAAAGAGCTTATCAGAAGTTACACTTTTCTTCTCTTTACTTATGTGATCTGTGGCTTAAAGTTTCATTCCTATATTATTAACGATGGATTTCTGATCACCTTGGGCTAAAGGACACCATCAAAGTAGTAGGAAGGTCTTAGGGGCTGTTAAAAGGACACTCCGTGAAAACAGTGTTCTGTCTTCTCTTCTCCATTCCTAGTCTCATTTGATCCATCCTGCCCTCTTCTGTGTTCTCTTTCCCACTAGTAACACCTGTACTCTTCCCTAAGTAATTTTCCGAAGTAGCCAGTGGCACAGTGAGGGGAGGGAAGTCACTGGCATTGTTGTACATGACCTATTGGTCAAGACCAGACATGACGTTACTATTTTAGTTTCCTGTATTACATCAGTGTTAATAGCTTTAAAAGTACTGTATTCTTCTATGTACGTCACTGGTTATATAAAAGTTAAAAATGTCATAAGCATTAGAATTCGCAGTTTGTTCAGGCTGTGAGTTTTCTGCTTAGGACGTTGTTCAGTAGCCAGTTTAATCTCAGTTTATGATGATCTAAAATGTAGCTGTTTCACTGTAGTGGAGGCTTTAAGTCTCTGCTCCTCAAGTTGCTGGGAAGTTTGTCTGATGATATTTTAGCTGGTGATTCTCTTATACTCTGAACACTGTCCTTTACATGGTGAGGAAAAGTTGCATTTGTGTCTCCTCCTTTGTCTTTGTTGTTCAGGCTTTTGGCATTGATGGTTGGATTCTGTTAGGAGGATCTCCAAATATGCTCAGATTATTGTCTTTATTACCAAAATCTTGTTAAATGAAATACTACTAGTCATTCATTGAACTAATATTTGGAAAACTTTATTTTTGAGTTTTTATGTGTGGTATTAGATGAAGTAGATTTGACCTAAAGCTTCATGATTAGTTAATTAAAATTATTCAAGCTGGAAGGTCTACGTGGTAATATTCTTCTTGAAATGTAATTTCAAAGTATTTTAGTGTGCAGAATTGGAAATTGGCATATTAATGTGTACTCTAAAGTTCCAAAATATGGGAAAGAATATAAGTAAAAATAATCCAATCTCAAGTACAATTTAGGGGGAAAAATGAAGTTTTAATATTGTTGAATTCAGTGATTTGTTCAGATAGCTAAACTATAATGCCATTTTCATGTGTACCTTCATTAATGTACTTAGAAAGTAATTTATTTTATGATTTTTTTTTCTCTTAAATGTCTAACATTCCTTTAGGCAGGTGCTTTATATTTTACAACATGAACTTTCACTTATTACAGTACTCTAAAGTTACTGTACCAAATACATATTCTTTATGTTTTATTTGGTAAAGCATAAAGAATTACATATGTTGTTTTTAATTTGTCTAGCTTCTACCGAAAATAAAATTGATGTAGCCGCCATCAAGGAAAAGGTTAAGAAAGCAAAGAATAAGAAACTGGGAGCTCTTTCAGCTGAAGAAGTTAAGCTTAAAATGGAAACAGATGAAAAAAAAAAGAAGAAAAAGTAACACTAAATAAACCCCCTGAACTAGAACTCATTAAGCTATCTCCTTTTGTAAAGGATTTTGAGATACTAGGATGTTCGTAGCCTTATGTGTGAGAAGACTACCCTGATCACGTTTTTCTAGTTCGTGTCATTCTTCAAATCAGTGTTTATATAAACAGCTGTTTCTTTATAAATATAAATTATTGTATTCTCTGTGTGTGAGTTTTTAATTTTAATGCTGCAGAGTGGTATGTATGTCCTTGTGTACCATGCACCTTTTCTGTTTTGGCATGTTTGCCCAAGCATATTAGGTGTAATTTTTTAGGTTGTTTATGTAACGATCTTTTTAGAATGTGGCTATTGTAATTATCCATCAAATCCAGTATTTGCTGCCACTGTTTAGTCTTTACATATAATCATGTCCCACAACTTGGTTTTGAGGAAAATAAATACAGATTTTGCAGTGCTGTCTCTAATGATAATGAGTAAACATTAGGTTTCTTTTTATAATCTTACTTTATATTATGTTTAAGATTAAACAGCCCATAAGCAAAAAGCAAAAGCAAAAGCCTCTTAAATCCCTTAATTACTCTTTTGAGTCTGGGAAAATGGAAAACCAAAGACCTCAAATTGCAAGAGAGTGGGGAAAACCAGATGTTTAGCATGGAAGCAGCATGCAGCAAGTTATGTAGAAATGTTTTTACTAATGAGGGCCAGTGGAGTCGTTTAGAATCACCTAAATCTAGCACATTCATTTTGTAGTTTTAGAAGCTGAGACACACACGGGCTGAGTTACTTACTGAAAGTCACAGCTGTGGCAGCCTGAAAACAATTCTTATTCACAGAAAAGTGGGAAGTAAAAATGAGTTTATTCTAGAGTTAGGAAGTTGAGACTTTTTCTTTTGATGAAGGGTTTATTGCAACATTTTTTTCTGAAATATTTTAAAATAAGAAATAAATACAACCGTTATTTTTTTTAAGCCATACATGAATGAGTTGCGGTTTTTTTCTGGATTTAGTTCAAAAGAACTGAGGGTATCTGTGCTTGACCCAAATGGTCATTATGACACCCAGTATTAGGATTGGTGGACTAACAATGAGAAAGAGAGATAAGTTCCTGTTGCGCACAGATACTGGCCAGTCAGGATACACAATAGAGTAGTAACCTGTGAAACAAACATCAGATGTGCTCTTAAATGTTGTTTCTCATAATGCAGTAATATAATTCACATCGATCTAATGGAACAGTTAAAAGATTTGTATACATACGTGTGACTTTGTCTCGTTGTGGGTTAACTGTGGAGTCAGAAGAAAGAAAAAATACGTACGTTTAAAATTTTATTTTAAAAAGCCAAGTTGCTATTTATAACCATTAACTGTTGCTTTGACTTTATTGCAGTGTTTTTTAAACGTTAAGATTTTTTTGTACTAACTATACTAATTTGACATTTTTAAGTTGACTTTATAAACTTTTTATATACTACTATAAGTGGAAAATCATTTTACATACCACAACTAGCAGATAATAAATACAATTAAAATGAAAATTAAACCATGAGAATTGAAAAATAAAGAATTACATATTAGGAACAGTCAGTGTGAGCAATGTATTAAAATATTTTCCTGGAAATATGTTCTTTCCTGAGAAGAATGATACTATTTATGATCAGTCAGTAATAAAGAGACAGTGACCTCGCTCTCCGTCATTCCAGTATGTCATTAAATTGTCAATAGGGATTTGGCTCTCCTGTCATAATTATTCCTCTCCTTTTACTGAGCTTTATTCAGGTTTTGACATTCAGAGCACTAGGTAGAAAATTCTACATCTGCCTTAGCCTTCATGATACTTTTTTTATTAAATAGATGACGTTTCCATGCCAGTTGTATGCCAGCTGCCGTTGAATTCTGTGGGACTCTGGCAAGTACTTCTGGGTACTTGTGAGCATCCCTGCTTGGGCTTTGGTGAATTACAAGGAAGCTGCCGCTGCTCTACCTTTTTTGGCAGTTAATACCATGAAATCAAGGATGTGCTGTGCTAGTTATATTTTTTCTTACATATACGTTTTTTAAATGTTAAATATTCAACTCTTGAATATCGAGACAAATGGACATTCATGCACTAGCTAAAATCATCCCGTGTACCGCTGATATACCCAGCACATTATGTAAAAACCATGCTGATTTGGCCTCCATGGGTATTTATTGAACCTGCCAACAGTACCTAAAGGGCCAGAAAGGAATTTTTTCCTCCAATATTTACCATAATTTGTCAAAGATGGAATCTGTTAAAAGCTTTTATTTTTTTAATGTTTATTTTTTGAGAGACAGAATGCAAGCGGGGGAGGGGCAGAGAGAGAAAGAGACATAGAATCTGAAGCAGGCTCCAGGCTCTGTGCTGTCAGCACAGAGCCTGACGTGGGGCCCAAACCCACAAACCTCAAGATCATGACCTGAGCAGTCTGCTCAACCAACTGAGCCACCCAGGCGCCCCTATTAAATAAAAGCTTCTGTTCTCTAACCCTTACCCCCATGCAAATTAGCATGTTTTCCATTTTTCTTAAGAGCCCAGGAGCTTTTCGTTATTGGACCACAGCCTTAATTTTCTGAAGTTTCAGAGGCCATTTCAAGATACATCTAAAATGAAAAGCTAAAAAGCCAAAAGGATCTTTTCTTGTCATTGTGGAGGTGTTGTTACTAATTATCTAGATTTTTAAAGAGAAGGAATGATTTTTTTAAGGAAACATACATCGAGATTAGTGCTTATTTGCCAGCCAGACTAGGGTATAAGTGAATTACGCATAATTCCTACTTGTTTGGAATTTAGAATCCAGCAGGAAAGACAGTGAACCAGTGGCAACAAATTACTCTTTAAATAATTTAAAATAATTGTCTCAGTCTTCACCACAGATTTTAAAGAAGCATCATGAGAATTGTTCGTGGGCATAAAAAGTCTCAAAGTTTGGGGATAAAGAAAACACCAAGAGTCAACTCAACATTTGGGAGTTGAGTTTGGGAGGATGTATTTGTGGATAATAGGTAATATTTATTGAGTGCTACTGTATGCTAGGCTCTTGTTCTAAATAGAAGTGTTTTTTTTCTTTTTTCATTGATTTGATTCACCAAACCTGTGAAGAGGCCCCACCATCTACATTCTATTGCTGAGGAAATCTGTTCGGACAGTTGCCTCAGGTCATGGTGGTGGAACTGGAAATTGAACTTGGGCATGTGGTTTTTAAAATGCGTGGTTCTAGGGCGCCTGGGTGGCTCTCAGTTGGTTAAGTGTCTGACTCTTGACTTCGACTCAGATCATGATCTCCTGGCTCCTGAGTTCAAGCCCCACATCAGGCTCTGTGCTTGCTTGCAGCACAGAGCCTGCTTAGGATTCTGTTTCCCTCTCTGCCCCTCCCCTGCTTGCTCTCTGTCTCCCTCTCAAAATAAAAATAAACTTAAAAAAAAATAAAATGTGTGGTTCTAACTCCTACTTTATACTGCCTCACTTGGAAAAAAATAATATGCTTTGTAGTGTTGTAGCAACACGAAAGGAAATACTCAGTTGATACGTCGATACCCTGAGGAGATGTTTGTCGCATAGAGGCTGCGCTTTACTAAGTTCTCTTAACAGAACTGCTGTGAATGAAATAAAGGATGGTCGAACTGGGAGAGAGATGACTGGCTCAGAAAGCTGATCGGAAAAGCGTTGCTGTACTGGGATTGAAGATGACAACTCAGTGTTTATAAATCAGTTGTTTTGATCTTGCTGGAATTCAGCAAACCTTGGGTCTACAGCTCCTATCTTCTTAGTCACTTTTTGTGGTAATGATTAGAGCTACAGAAGAAGGCTATTCTTTGCTTCCCTAAGTTTACCTTATATCTATGTTCATTACTAGGACAGTAAGCCATTGGTTTGATTGCTGCCTGATGCCAGCTTCCATGAAAACAGCTATTAGGAGAAAGCAAACATTTGCATTCTTAGCTCTGTAGAAAGTTCTAATAGTTTCAAACACATTGTATTATTGGTAGAGTTTTCCTTTTACTCACTGCAGAGATTATCCAAACACTTGTCATCATTGGGGCAGGCACTGCAGGTGGACCCTTCTCTGTATGGCCAACTTCTGTATTGTCTATAAAGTAGAAAAAAAGCTGTCCATTAGGAGAGGTGGGTTTTTGTCGTTGTTGCAATGAAATTTGCTACTCATCTTTTCTGCAGGATGGAAGTCCACAGATTCAGAGGGTTGGTGAGGGAAGCGGAAATAGAAGCCTGTTCATATTTGCAGAGTTCCCTCCATGGGACTATGTCTGTGAACCTGTGTCTTCACCTACATCATTTCATTTAATTATTATGACAGTTCTGGAAGTTTTCTTTATTTGACACATAAGGAAACTAAAGCTCTAAGAAATTAACAAAAATTACAGCGTACACATATCCGAGTCACAATAAAACCTAGATTTGTCTGACTCTAGGGCAACACTCCCTCTACTTACTATCTGGCCTGTATACACCACCATCCAAAACACTGTCCATCCTAAGGTATCATGACCCACATTTGCTCTTCTCAGTTTAGCAAGCCTCCATAGTTTGTGATAGAACAATATGTGCTTCCCTATTAAGTATTAAATAAGACCTAGCAAGAAGTTTAATAATCAGTAACTTTAATAACATTAAAAACATATTTTGAGTTATCTGCTGCGAGTAGAATGTGATATGAAAATATCTGATATTTACAAAGATAGAAGTAGTACTAACAAAGTCACACACACTGCTGATACGACTGAAGTGTTGTCTTCATGCATAATGAAATGTTTTTTTTAATGTTTATTGTTTTCTATTTTTGAGAGCGAGAGACAGAGAGACAGCATGAACAGGGGAGGGGGAGGGAGAGAGGGAGACACAGAATTTGAAGCAGGCTCCAGGCTCACAGCTGTCAGCACAGAGCCCGATGCAGGGCCTGAACCCACAACCTGTGAGATCATGACCTAAGCTGAAGTTGGACACTTAACTGAGCCACCCAGGCACCCCAAAATAGTTTCAGTAGAGGTTAGTGAAAATAAAGATGCAACTTTTCTAATCCAAGTTCATGGACTCAACTCCCTTCCCCTAATACTTTAGAAACTTTTTTTAGAAGCACCTTTAAGAAACTTTGGTTAAGAACCAAAGTTAAGGACACATTACTTTCATTAACACCTCCTTTCCAACCCAAAATATGTGTTCTAATCTTATTTGGCTCCAAATTAATTTAGGTTGTTTTAGAAACTCTGTTTATCCTCATGCTTGCTTTACACTGTGGGAAACAGTCAAAGGAATATAGTGATTCTGATAATAATTGCCCAAAGTGCACATTAATCTGGGGATATTTTCATTGTTAAAAAGCACCATACTCTTTGAGAGGGCAAGTTCTAGAATAAAATCATTTATGCTATTTCATTCTTTGTTGAATTGTGAAAACTATAAAGAGGGAGAAATTACTACTTCAAAAACTGGCTAAAAACAAAAAGCAGTTATGAATTCTAGGGAAATGGCACAATTCCTCCTGAGAGAAACATGCTACTAGAAAGGCCTGGGTTTGTCTGGATAGGAACAACTGACACAAAGGGCCCTGATGTATTCTGTCCATAAAGAAGCAGGAAGTTTTAGTGTTTCCCCTGGCAGCTTGAGGGAGAAAGTGTTGGGGCCCTGGGACTGAGGAACTAAGACTTTTTTTTTTTTTTTTTTTTTTTGAGTAATCTCTTTGGCCAACATGGGACCCGAACTCAGGACCCTGGGTCACATGCTGTACTGACTGAGCAGCCAGGCCCCCTGAGAGAAGATCTTTAAAGAAAAAGATAAATATGAGTAAGGGTTCTCAAAGGGTATATTCGTACCCTGTAGATACTAGATAGTCAAGGTTGTCATTTCCTCTTCTGTGCTGTAATCCTTCCTCCCACTAATCACAAGATAGCCTTGCTCAGAGGGGCCCAGGGGCTTGAAGAGAGAGATGTGTATGTGAAAACTGCAGATCAGAATGACCCGTAGCAGCTAGGAGGAGGGGCCAAAACCGGTCTGGGCAATGAATGACTCCAGAGATTGAGTTACAGGTGACTGGAGAATTAAGCACCCTGCACCCCACTCTTAGGAAATCTCAGAAGTATGGAGAGGATACTGGACTTCCTAGAATTATGTGGGCTAATTATGTGACTTTTTGTACATGGAAGGAGGAAAACAAGCTGAGAAGGCAGAAGATAATGAGGACATCCCTAACTGGTCTCTGTGCTCCTCCCTTATGCCCTCCAATCCATTTCCCACATGTCATTCAGAGTGATCTCCAAATGTAAGGCAGGTCTTGTCACTCCCTTGCTGAAAATACTTGGATGATTCCTCTTGGGATGTGAATAAAGTTAAATTTACCATGGCCTACACTGCCTTGCAAAGGCTGAACTGCCTCCTTCCCCATTTCATCTGATTCAGTGATGCAAGCACCCTGACCTGTTTTTGCATCCTTTCCACAGAAGCTTTTCAGGTGTTTTCTGCAGCAGACATCTGTTCCTGAAGTTCTTCACGAGTCTGGTTCCTTTCTAATCTTCATGCCTGTGCTTAAATACATCATTTTATCCAGCCAAGGGTCCTGCCAATTGATAGTGTTGATTACAGTATCATATTGTATTTCCTTCATTACTCCTATCATAATGCAGTTTATTGTCTATCTGCCCCATAGATATTCCATAGAAATAGAAATTCCATAAAAGCAGGGACTGTGTCTGGCTGGTTCTCCTTTGCATCTCAGTAAACAAATATTTGTTGGATGATTGTATGAATCCACGTATTTGTATGAATAAATGAATGTTAACTCTATAGAAGCATTAAAACTGGTTATAAGCTTTACAACTTCTTGTTTATAACACTAAAAGGCAAATAAAGTCAGGCTAAACCAGGAGAATTTTCATTTGTGCCTTTTTATTATAACAACAATAGTAACTATGAATACTTCTCTAATAATCTCAAATAATGTCATACCATTGCCAGGTATTAGATATAGTTGGTGTTTTACATAACTTTCTTGTTTAATTTTCATAGCTACTTGGTAAGTAGCTGGTGCTATTATTATCCCAATTTTTTACAGAGGAAACAGATTCAGAGAGGTTAAGTAACTCGTCCAAGGTCAAGTGAACCAAGGTGGTGGGTTCTCAAGACCCTGTATCGTAACCATTAAGCTATATAAATGTCATGAAGAGTCACCATTGATTGATTTAATGGCTTTGGCTAGTTTTTCCTAGGTTTTCCTTGTTTTCTGAGTTAGGGATTTTAGGTCAAAGCTATTCTCTTCTGAATGACACCTGCTTTTAATCCTTTTACCCCACCTACACTCAATCAGACTCTCCAACGTTTCTTCAGAACATTAGTTCAGGGAAAGAAAGAGAGGCTTCCTCTAACAAATCTTCTGGAATCCCAAAGATTGGTAAAATCCAAACATAATTCTAGGGCAACAAATTAAAGAAAAAGATTGGTGTATATATGGCAAAGAGTTAAAGCTTTAAAATATAAACAACTACCATAAATCATTAAGAAAATCACTCTGGTAGAAAAATGAGCAGACCATATGGTTCACAAAAGAAGGAATGTAAATAGGCAATCAGGTGAAAATTTATAATCACCAGTGGTCAAAGAGATGCAAAAGAAACATAAAATAACAGTTACTCTCAAATTAGAAAATACTAAAAAATTATAATATCCAGTACTAATGAAGAAGTATAAATTGATATAATAATAGGGTAGAATAATTTGGCCATAAGCACTTTTAAAAACATAAAGATGTTCAAACCTTTTACTTAGTATACTATTTCTAGAAATTGTAGGGAAATAGATGTGACTGAAGACTTACATTCAAGGTTGTTCATCTAATATTAAAAGAAAATGCAGAGAACAATCTAACTTCTTCAATAGGATGAGCTGTCATGTGACCATCTAAAGCACAGACTCAGAAGCCAGACAGCCCAGGTCACAGTCCAGTAACATAGACACTATGTCCAGTCCACAGACACTATGACATAGTGTCACCAACTGTGGAACCCTGGTAGACTACTCACTCCATCAGTGCCTCAGTTTTCTTATCTGCCAAACAGGGGTGGTAACAGGACCCATCTCAAGACTTTTCATGAAGATTAAGTTAATATGTATGAAGCACTTAGAAAAGTGCTTAACATATGGTAAATATTTTATCAGTATTACTCTCATTTATTTTTATGGTGAAAAAATTTATATTTATATTTAACCAGCTGGATTCAGTTTACACGATCGCAATTTTGTTGGGAACATCCAAAGCATCATAGTCAGGAGCCAGTCAAACATATATGCCTTCTCTCCATTGGGCCTGATCAGGATGTTGACCTTGGCCATGTCAATGTCATAGAGCTTCTTCACAGCCTGTCTGATCTGATGGTTGGTGGCACCACAATGAACACAAGTGTTTTGTCTTCTACTGTCTTCATGGTCGACTTGGTAGTTAGGGGAACTTGATGATGACATAGTGGTCAAGCTTGTTTCTCCCGGGAGCACTCGTTCAAAGATACTTGGGCTGCATTCAGAGACTCAGTGTCTTGGGCCATTGGAAGGTAGCTGACATGTAGATCTTTTTTTAAGTGCTGTGAATGTCTTTCAGCACCACTTTCTTGGTCTTCAAAGCCTTTGCTTTGGCTTTGGGAGGGCCAGGGACTTCCTTCTTCACCTTTGGCATCATCTTCATGAAACAGTACTCTCATATTTTTATAATTATTGATATCACGTTTAAAATTTTAATGATGTGGAAAATGCTCATGGTATAATTTTAAGTAAAAAGTAGAAACTGTGCATTTCCAGTATGATATCCATTTTCTAAATAATGTGTATGATGCATAAGCATACATATAGAAGTTTAAAGAAAGGTGGGGGGAGGGGCGCCTGGGTGGCTTAGTCGGTTGAGCGTTGAGTGTCCGACTTTGGCTCAGGTTGTGATCAGGCAGTTCAAGAGTTCCAGCCCGAGTTGGGCTCTGTGCTGACAGCTCAGAGCCTGGAGCCTGCTTCGGACTCTGTGTCCCCCTCTCTCTGCCCCTTCCCCACTCATGCTTTGTCTCTATCTCTCAAAAATGAATAAATGGTAAGAAAAAAAAAAGAAAAAGAAAGAAAGAAAAGAAAAGAAAGGTGGTAGGTGGCATATCATGGGTCTACTCTGTTTTCCAAAGGGAGAAAAATTGTATCCGTTTCAAAAACAAAACTTTCAGAAGTAAATGAAATAAATTACATAAATTGAGAAATTTAATTCTCAATTTATTTTTGCTTTGAAAATTCTGTAAAACATGCCAAGTTTTTAATAAACCAATAGAGTAATATCAGTCCTCCTATTCCGTGGTATTATTACCATTTCCAATTAATCTATGTCCCTGCAAACATTTTAGTGTTGCCTCTCTAAACATATATGTTGTGTGTGTATTTATATAGCATTTGTAAGGGGTGCACACAGACACACAAACACACATGTATATATATATTTTTTAAATGTACCAGATGTTAATGGAGTAGATCTCTGGGTTAGAGGAATTAAGGGGATATTAATTTTCTTTTTTACCCTTTCTTTATTATCCTAATTTTCTGTAATGAAGATTAATACTTCTAAAAAAGATTTAAGAAGTTTTTCTTAGAAGAATCGATTTGGGTACTTACCCTGGTCCGTAGTTGCATATGAAAAGCGCGCCGTGGGAAATACTGGTGCCATGAACGCTGGGACAATACTGTACTGCACAGCCCACTTTGTAACTAGCCGCCCAAACAACCTGAAATAAAGATTTGTAGCGAGAGAGAGAGAGAGACAATAAAGTGAACACTGGAGTATGATTAGGACTTCATAAATGTGGTGAGGTGTGTTCACTCTTGTTTAGGTGGAGCAGTTATTACCAGGGGACTCCTAGGTGCTGAGACTCAGTTAGAAACAAGACTTGTGGGGCGCCTGGGTGGCGCAGTCGGTTAAGCGTCCGACTTCAGCCAGGTCACGATCTCGCGGTCCGGGAGTTCGAGCCCCGCGTCGGGCTCTGGGCTGATGGCTCAGAGCCTGGAGCCTGTTTCTGATTCTGTGTCTCCCTCTCTCTCTGCCCCTCCCCCGTTCATGCTCTGTCTCTCTCTGTCCCAAAAAAATAAATAAACGTTAAAAAAAAAAAAATTAAAAAAAAAAAAAAGAAACAAGACTTGTAATTATTATTGGGGTGTGAGTGTGTGAAATAAACATATAAATGATACTAAGATCATTTTGGCATTTGAAATAAAATAAAATAGAGAGTGCTGGGGTGAGGGGCCCATCCTGAGAGCCCAGAGAAGGGGCGCTGGAGGAGGCCTTGGAGCTGAGGCCTGCAGGGGGCAGCGCTGGGGATGACCTCGCAGGAGACCGCAACGTGGGAGGAAGAGCCTTCCGTGTGGAGACAGCAGTGGCACAGAGGCCCTGAGGTGGGACGGCGCGGCGGTGACAGTGGCGGAAAGAAGCAGGCAGAGCTGGGATCCAGTGAGTGGGGAGAGTCATTGGCATTGAGGAAGGAGGCAGAGGGGCAGGTCGTGGGGAATCTCGTAGGCAAGTGAGCACAGGCTCCTTTTTGCGTCAGAAAGATAGCTTGGTTGTCATGAAGTAAACGGACTGAGAAGAGCAAGGGAAGAAAGAGGGAGGGCATTTGGGAGGCTGTTCCAGGGGTGCAAGCAAGAGAAGACGGTGACCCACACTTGGGTGGCGGTCGCGGGTTCCTGGGAATCCGTCAAGTTCATGCTTTAGCTCTAGGTACAGCTGAAAGGATTTGCTTTTGCCTTGAGTGTGAGGTGAGGGGGAACATTTGGGGCCTGAGTAACATTTACTGAGATGGGGGAAGGGAAGGAGCAGGGTGGGTGGGAGTATGGACAGGGCTTCCGTTCAAGTCCCATTCCCTTTGAGACGCCTAATTAAATGTCCAAGTGCAGAGTGACTTTGCTGCTGAATGTGACCGTCTCTAGATTATTATCTAGATCAAGGCTAGATGGAAAAAGGGTGGTGAGTGGCACAGGAGGAAAACCAAGAACAGAGCCAGCTTCTTCAGGGAGAGGGGCCCCACAGTGGGAAGACTCCATACTTGATTTAGTTCAACACTGTCACCTATTTTCCCACATTTAGTGGCATTTTCCCCCTGACTTTTGAACAAGCGACTTTACATTTTCATTTTGCACTAGGCCCCACAAATTACATAGCTCGTCTTAACCAAGAGTGTTTGGTGTCAATGGAGCCTAAAGAAAAAAGCTGTTTAAAGAGCTAGTATCTAGACACTAGAGATAAGCCAGCAATTAAATGCACTCCTTTGGGTGCCGAGGTGGCTCAGTCAGTTGAGCATCCAACTCTTGATTTTGGCTCAGGTCATGATCTCACGGTTTGTGGGATTGAGCCCCACGTCGAGCTCTGCACTGATGCAAGCCTGCTTGGGGGTCTCTCTCCTCCTCATTCTCTTCCCTGCCCCCAACCCAAATAAATAAATATATATATATATATATATTTTTAACACCTTTCCCTTTCTGTAGCCCTTTAGAGCTCCCCTCTACTTGCTAGATGGGATGCTACTTGATTCATGGATTAGTTCATAAAACCAATTAGATCTTTAAAATTTATTTGGTTGAACTTTTGTTCAACTTTTGTTCTCAGTATGAGTCCATCCAACTCATTATCAGGCACTATTATCAGAAGTATGGTAACGCTGCAACATATATAAAACCAGGTAGAGAAACTGTGAAACGTCCCACTTTATTAGTCTGTAACAGTGTAAAAATAAGCGGCTAGCAGTTGGTGGGGGAGGTGGGGATAAAACCAAAAATGCGATCAATGGTGCCATCTAGTGGGCATTCTCAGCATTATCACACCTAAACTGCTGCCCCGCCCATACACTTAAGTCGAACCATTCTGTTACCAAATGTTATAAAGGTGAGCTGCCAGCAATAAAATATCTAATCTCCGATATTAATATACCAAAATTCTTAGTGCAAATCTATCTCTAGTGAACACAAAGCTAAAGTGTGGACCTCATGTGTCAAGAAATATCACATCTTTAGGAGATAATGATTGGATCTAAATCTATTATCTTTACTCTGTACAACCACCCCTCACCAGCCAAAGTCTGAAAATAGCTTGTTTTTATTAATAGAAGATGAGGATAAGTGGGCTATTATAATAGCCACTTGAGGTAATTTCTAGCAAGAATTTACAATGGCAACTGAGTAGTCTTGAATCACCCAGTAAGATTTCTTACAAGGATGAAAACATCAAATTTTAATGTAAAGGCATCTTTAACCAAGCTGTCAAAGTGTTCTTCCTATATAATTGGCGGAAAACCAGCTCATGGAGGAGATCTAACCTTTGTTTAATGCCTAAGTAGCAGCATTTTATTATAACTTACAGACATTCCATTACTTAATCCTTACAATATACCCGATATCTGGATCCCAGCTCTTCCTCTTATTAGTTTTGTGACACTGGGCAAACAAATCCTTCTTCTTTTTTTTTTTTTTTTTAAACTAGGCAAAAAAACCCTTTATTTTTAATGTTTATTTTTGAGACAGAGAGAGACAGAGCATCAACAGGGGAGGGTCAGAGAGAGAGACACACACACACAGACTCCGAAGCAGCCAACAGGCCAGAGAGAGAGGGAGACACAGAATCCGAAGCGGGCTCCAGGCTCCCAGCTGCCAGCACAGAGCCCGACACGGGGCTCGAACTTACAGACTGTGAGATCATGACCTGAGCTGAAGTCAGACGCCCAACTGACTGAGCCACCCAAGCACCCTGGCAAAAAAACTTTATTAGCCTTGTTTCAAACTTTATTCTCAGGCCTCTTCAGTTTAATTAGCTGCAAAGAATGAATTGTGTATAAGCAAAAACTAAAAAACGCTACGCTGTCCAAGGGGCTTTGGCTTAAAAATATTAGAGATCTAGATTTTATCAGATCCATGAACAGAATTCTAAAAAGCAGTCATAGTACAAAATAGCAGCTCCCAGTAACTTCTTCAAGCTCTGTCTTCAGAAGCTGACTCCGTTCAGTTTGCTTCCTTCTTGGAAGCTTCATCAAAATTCTCCACAAGATCTAGAACTTCATTCTCCTCCTCCTCTCCGGTAGCGAGTGGTGCTTTTCTGTCCAGGGACTGTGTGGACAGAGCTTCAGCTGGGATTCCCAAACTAGCCAGACTGCACCAAGTTGGTTTCAGATACTGGGCAGAATTTCTGTCAGCTGCTTGGTCTCAGTATGGCCTGGAATGTGAAAGTGTTTACTGCCCCAGATGCCTGAACTTTAGGCTCGTGGAAGTGGATCGCCATTCCTTGGTTTGTGAACATATTCACTTCTTCAATACCGGAGATAGCATTCACCCCTAACTTCTTTAAGGAGAACTGAAGTTTTTTATCATCTGCTGTAGTGGTTCTATGAACCACCTTCTTCTCTTTTTTTAATGTTTATTTATTTTTGAAGTGGGGGGAGAGGAGCAGAGAGAGGGAGACAGAGGATCCCGTGCAGGCTCTGTGCTGACAGCACAGAGCCCCAAGTGGGGCTCCACCTCACGAACTGAGATCATGACCTGAGCTGTAGACAGACTGAGCATTCGGGCACCCCAGAATCACCTTCTTCTTTAGGTGGACAGTTCCTTTCCCACCAATGCATATTTATGCTTTTAGTTTGGCTTGTTTCTCCTGGTTCATGATAGTTTCTCTCATCTTGTTGGAGCAGAAATGGGACCATGCAGGGGGACTAGGGTTTGTTTTCAGGGGGTCTAAGGTGGACCAGCTGAGGTTAGGTCTACACAAGTGGGCACATAAGATGTGGGAAGACAACTTCCTAACTTCTCTGAGCCTGTTGTCTCATCTATGGATGATAGTGGTTCTCTGACAGGTTTGTGATAAGATTTGAATGGTTTCTTTAACCACGGAGAGCTGAGTACCACACTCACTTAAAAGTGGTTGCTGCGGGGGTACCTAGGTGGCTCAGTTGGTTAAACCTCTGGTCGTGATCTCATGATTTGTGGGTTCCAGCCTCCCATTTGGCTCTGTGCTGACAGCTTAGGCCCTGGAGCCTGCTTCGGATTCTGTGTCTCCCTCTCTTTCTGCCCCTCCCCTGCTTGCACTCTGTCTGTCTCTCAAAAATAAATAAACATTTTTTTAAAAAAATGGTTGCTGTGGATGCATTATGTCAGACCCAGGGGGTCCCTGGACTTCCTCTCCAGGAAAAGGCTTGCTTTTCAGAATTGGGGGTAGAATGTAGTGGTCTCCTTGCGAGAGCAGATTAGGGATCACTCAGCTTGGGCTCTGATACCTGTATGTAAGGAAATGAATTTTCTCATATCTGAAATGTTAGCTCTCCTTTTTTTGTCCTATATTGAAAGGGAACATTTACAAATAAGCCCAGCTAATTTGGGGAGGGCCATCTCTGAAATCTCAGGTCTATGTGATGGATGTAAAATCAAGTTTCCTCCTCTTGTTTTGAGTCCCTGGAAGGACGGACATGGAGTGTCTTAACTGCATGGTTCAGGAGTCTGCGGCCAATATGACAGTCTTTAGATCTTTGCATATTTGTTGTGGTGAGCTACTAGCCATGCTTCTGAAGTACAAGGCTCATTTGTACACTCTGTCTACCTTGTACCCCTTTTCAGTTTTGCCTGGAGTTCTTCTCCTTTTCTTTTTCATTTGATAAGCTCTCCGTTAGTTTTCAAGAACCAAGTGATATGGCTCCTGCTGTGTAAATAACTCCTATGTCTCCATACCCCCCTTTGGCCAGATAAGTTGCTCTGCCCCCTTTGCTCACATAGCAACTTGTCAGTTTCTCCAAATTATACCAACAATGCATTGTATTACAGCCACTTACACATTGGTCTCTCCCCAAAGAAGGTCAATTCCTAAAGGTCAGGGGTCATTGCCATCTGTGTCCCTCATTCCTTGCACCACCCCCATTTCTCCTCACTTTTACTTCTTGGTGATGGTACTCCTCAATTAAGTGTTAGGACTGGGGCACCTGGGTGGCCCAGTTGGTTAAGCATCCCACTCTTGATTTTGGCTCAGGTCACCATCTCTTGATTCATGAGTAGAGCCCCACACAGGTCTCTGTGCTGACAGGAGAGACCCTGCTTGGGATTTTCTCTCCCCCCTCTCTCTGCCCCACACCCCCACTTGTGTGCTTTCTGTCTCAAAATAAATAAACATTAAAAAAATAAAGCGGTAGGACATAAGCTATTGTTCCAGGCTCTGTTTTGCAGGAATCTGCACTAAGACATATGATCAGTGAGTGCCTTACACAGTGCCTGGCATATGATAGAAGCTTAAACACTGACTGAATGAAAGTCCGTACCCTCAAACTGACAATTATTTTTGGAGACTTAAACAGTGCAATGTTGGGGCACCTGGGTGGCTCAGTCGGTTAAGTGTTCGACTCTTTATCTCAGCTCAGATCATGATCTCACGGTTTCATGGCTTTAAGCCCCCTATCAGGCTGTGCTGACAGTGTGGAGCCTGCTTGGAATTCTCTCTCTCTCTCCCCCTCCCCTGCTCATGCTGTCTCTCTCTCAAAATAGATAAATAAACTTAAAAAAAAATTTAAACAGTGCAATGGTTAATGGTACCAGTGCCGCTTGTGGGCAAACTGGATTTAGCTTTCTTGCCTTCTAGGACTTGTGGGATTCTGATGGAATCACTTTTCTGGTTAAAATTTTTTGTAAACATAAGCCAAGATTAATTGTTTATGGGATAAGTCTAGGGGAAACCTAACTCATATTTTCAAGAAAGGGACCAATATTGCTGGTGGTTTGATAGCTCATTCTTGCCTATAATAATCTAGAGATGAAAATTTCACTGAAATCCACCCTTCCCCTCACATCATGATAGTAAATATCTGTGCCAAACTTGTTTCACCTGTAACAACACCAGCGTGATCAGAGGCTCTATGAGGCTGAGCTGCCCTGAGACTTTTTCCAACAACATTTTGCTCTTTAAAAACACCTATTATTCCAAGTTAACTGCCTTGTTAGAAATGTTTGTACCCTCATACCTCACTTCAGCGAATTTTTGTATATAAGAAGCAGTCAGACATAGGTTCAGCACCCTTACTTATTGGCTTGACAAGGACTGCCAGGAAGAAAAGTAAATAAATGAAATGTGACCAGGACCAGGAGGCAGGATAGTAAGACAATAGACATGCTACCCTAGGGACTTGTTGACATCACGTTGCAAACATGCCTTAGGGTTAGGAAACCAAAACCAACCTGAGTTTAAAAAAAAAAAAAAAAAAAAATCTCAATGGGGGCAGAATAGCCACAGAATGGTTTACACAAGTTTACATGTTGGCCTCACCATTGTTTTTCTCTTCCTTGTGTGACCCATCACAGGCTCTCGGTTCATGTTTGAAGGAATAGGAGGCTATGGAATTGATGCTTCTGTCTGAGAGGCTTGTTTCTCCCAATTTTATAGACCCCAATCAACTGCCTCAAATTTTATAGAGGACGCATACCTGAAATCCATTCACTCATAAAGTCCTCTGATTGCTTACAAATGGAACAAAGTGCCCCAGGCAGGCAGCTGTTACCAAAATACTCAAAGTCTGTCCAGATTGGTGAGCCTCACCTTTTGCGTTTAAACACATAACTAACCTCTTCAAGCACCACCCCCTCTGCTATTGAAGTCTGCTCCATTTTTTTATTTTTTTAGGTAAGCTTGTAAGCTCTACTCTCTGACATGTACAGGCACACCAGCTTACTCTATATTTTCTTAACACCAGATTCCAGTTTTCTCTTTGCCTTTGAAGAGATAGTTTCAAGAGAATACGGAGCAGGCAGATACTTACCTGAGTGTAATGGCCACAGACTTTGGTGCATTTCTGAGTCCTGAAGTCGTAGTATTGAACTTCATCGTACCAGTTTGTGATGGCTGAAGATGCAGAAAACAGGGATAGAGACCCAGCCCAGATGTTTTCTCCCAGAGAGGAGAAATTTGGATGTAGCTTGTAGCTTGAATGCAGCTGAACGTTGTGTACAAACTGACAGTTTCTTGCCCATGTTTGTGCAACTCGCGCTAGTGCTGGGTCCCAAGTCTGCAAAAAGAAACGTTAAACAGTAGGAGGGTCGAGAATGAAAATTGGGTTTTGTAAAGATCTTTCAACTACAATAAGGAAAAAGATTTGGAGAGGGATCAGTACAGACACTGGAAGATGAGGAACTGATGACCAGAGGGTTATGTGGCATCATACAGTTAATGAGAGAACAGAAAGCCCTCACCCATCACAGACAGGAATTAGACCTCTTGCTCAACCGCCAGGCACTGAAAGCTGTAAAGAGGCACCACTGAACCTACCCGGAATCAGGAAACGTTACAGGCCACCGCACCCCCTCCCTAATTAACCACGCCCAGTCCCTTTAAAGCCTTCTTGGCTAGGCAGAAACCGTGGAGCTGGCTTTTGGACCAGAGTCTGCCTTCTCATCAGGTGGCCGGCCTCCTGAGTAAAGCTTCTTTCAAAAAGAATGAAAACTGTTACCAAAAAATGTAACTGGAATGAGCAAAGTGAGAATTTGAAGGGGGGAATGAGGCATTATAATGGCGATGACTGAATAGAGAAGGGTCCTCCCTATACGTGTGGTCTCCCAGTGTTGAATAAGGCCACTGGGAAACTTGATGATCTTGTTTTGTGGAATTTAGAATCTAAATGAGGGACACAGATCAGCATTTCACTGAGGGCCTGTTATGTGCAGAATACTTAAGGCTGTGTTTCACATGGTATATATAATTTAATAAACACAACAGCCCCTATCCTGAGGAGCTCAGAAAGATTAAAAACCAGCTCACAGCCACAGAGCCGGCATTCAAACCCATGCCTGACTGATTCAAAATCCTATCCTTTCCTGAGATGCCATGCTGCCTTCCAGAGAAAGTCAATATGCTCTGCCAGCAACAACAGAAAAGTAAACTTAGAGATAAACAAACAAACAAAAAAAGCCCTCAAAAAATTAACAGGGAAGAAAGGGACAAAAAAAGAAAAAAAAAGTAACATTTTCTGACCAGAGGAAAGGAAGCATTTAAAAGGAGTAAAATGTACTTGCTGAGCTTGCTTAGAAAAGATGAGTCAACAGAGCTAAACCGGATTCGTTTTGATCACAGATTGTGAATTTACTGCACACGTTAATCACAATGGGAACAAAAAGGCATTTAGGATTAGCAAGGACTGACCTCTAAAATCAACACACGTTAGCTTACTTCTATCACGAATACTGATATTTTCCTTACCATGTATAGCATATCACTGGCTGTTGGATTCACTTCTGATCGGAACTTGTTATGAAATCGAACACAGTCTTTGATGAAATCTTCATTTTCGACACCTGGCAAACTAATTGCTGTGTTTTCATAGCTGGAAACTAAGGAAACCATCCAGGCTGTCATGGCAAGTGTGGCCCGCATGCTCGGTCTGTCTGGCATGGAGCCCTCGGAGGCTGGAAACCGGAGCCAGTGAAGGTTCTGAATGCGTGTGCCTCTCTGTTTGACAAAGCGTGGCTGATTTCAGCTTTGAGAAAATAGAAAGCAGAACTTGAGTTCATCACAAGTTTAAAGAAATGGGTTTCGCCATATATGGTTTGCCGCCACTTTTGTGCTCTTAACCCTGCCGTTTCAGTGGTTCTCAGTGACACAGCACCTATTACAACATAGATATTTACGAGGCTGCATCAGACTTTCTTTCGAGTTAGGGGGGATACTTTCAAAGGAAATTCTGGAATCTCCAGAAATAACAGTCTCAATTTTTATGGAGGTTCTGGTGGTTAAATAAAAACATATCTCTTACTCCCATAAATGTCTTGCAAAATGCTTTTCAAACTTGTTTAGAGTCATATCAGCACAGTGGTTGGAATATCTGGCTAACATCTTAACTTGACCTAGAATTCATTCACAGTGGTGTGTGTGTGTGTGTGTGTGTGTGTGTGTGTGTGTGTGTGTGTGTGTAACCATGGCAAAGAGAGGGCAGAGAGAGAGAATAGTAGAGAGAGCACTGGTCTCAATTTCAGATTTTAGTTTAAGTTCTGTTCCTCACTAGTTGCAGCTGCCTATTTACTGAATGAAGCAAATAAAACTTTTTCTAGCCCCTTAATCAGAGAGGATTTGGGAGGATCTAATGAACTAGCCAATATATTAACACATATTAAATGTCTGCACTGGGTATTCAGTTTAGTAATAGGAGATAAACACGCTGCCCTCAAGAAGCTGAGAGAAGCAGGAGCTGTGGGGTGGTGACAAGCCCAGGGACAGTTGAAGGTCTGGGTGGAGGGAAGCACCAGGGGCTGAGGACTTATGAGGATGCTTACCCCATTCTGACACGGGTTGAAATGGCTTCCTACAACAGCAGTGAGGTCTTTGCTGAGCTGGAATCAGACTGGTGTTGAAGTGGAAAAAAAAAAAAAAAAAAAAAGGAAGTGAAGGGAATTGGAGAATAGGAACCATATATCTGCTGCAGGCAGGCTGGGTCCAAGGACCCAGAGGGTTCTTGGCTTGAGAAAGGTGGACATCAGATGTGGGCCAGCAGGAGGTGAAAGTAGAGTTTATTGAAGATATATATATATATATATATATATAGAGAGAGAGAGAGAGAGAGAG
>NW_024412413.1:43165134-43181440 GCF_014898765.1 Herpailurus yagouaroundi
AGAGAGAGAGAGAGAGAGAGAGAGAGAGAGAGAGAGAGAGATTCGGACAGAGTATCCAGGAAAGGAAAAGAGCATGAGTCTCGCCTTTGCTTGGGGTCTGGGGTTTTTACTATCAATTATGGTCAGGTACATGTGTCCTCTTAGGCATCTAGGAACTGGTCAGAACCAGGACAGAGTCCGGGTGTCCTTCATAAGTCACTCATTCCCTGAAGTCATGGGTCTTGGCACCAAGGTGTTTGGAGTCAGTAGTCTTAGAGAATGTTTATGATGATCCTGCCTCATCACTCCTTAGATTTATTGTGCTGGGAGACTCCAAACATATTATTATCTCTTTGTCCCTTACAAGGAAGACATATGTAGCCTGGATGGCTCAGTCTGTAGTGAATATGACTATTGATCTCAGGGTTGTGAGTTCAAGCCTCACGTTGGGCATAGAGCCTACTTTAAAAAAACAAAGGAGAACATAGGCTATTTGCATTACAAGGCATGTGTAGAGTAGAATGTGGGTGCAGGTCTTAGCAAGAATAGAAACTGGAAAAGAAGCAAAGGAAAAAAAAAATGGCTTTTTATGTTTTTTTCCCCATGGGGTCTCTTCAGCTTCTCTGTCTCATACCCAGCTGTGAAGTTGGAAACAAAATAGAGAAAGAGCCACTGCACGTTGTCTCTCTCTACAGAGATGGTCTTCAAGTATGGCTGGTAGGAAACATGGTACCTGGTTCTCATGGAATTTAGAATCCAAATAGTGCTTTCACGACAGAGACAGCAGTAAGAGGCAGATCAGGGAGAACTTGCTGGCTTCTGCCAATGATTTGGATTTTATCACGAATCGAATGAGAAGTTATTGAAGGGTTTTTTTTGTTTGTTTTTTTAGCTGTAGTTGGGGTGTGATCTGGTTTTAGAAACAATAGTGTTTTAGAAAACCAAGAGATGTGGAGAATGGAACAGGTTTGGGGGTGATTATTTTTGATGGAAACTCTTAAAAGGAAACATTATAGAACTCTGAGGTGAATGTACTGCCCACCCCCGATAACCTCACAAAATACTAATAAATAATCTCAATTGTGTCCAGGCTGCCTAATTGGTACCAGCATTTCTTTCCATTATATTGACCTAAGACTTCTTGTCTAGGGCTCAGAGGTAACCTTTTGATCAAGGTAGTCAACAGTGAGACATTCCTGCAGCTTGAGGTGAGATGCAGGCCTGGGACTGCTTCCCACCTTCTTCTGACTCTCTGTGAGCTAGATTGTCTGAGTTTTGAACACCAGAACAAGAAAAATGCGACCTTGCAAACGAGGAAATTTAGTGACATTTTGTGATTGCTTGAGCAATCCCCATTGCACACATACAACTCCCAAGAATAAGCAATATTATCTTGGTATTGAAAAGAACTAATCAATTTTTTCTCTAATTTCTTGAAAATAACAAGCAAAAGGGAATGTCTGCCCTTAGAGACTCTTTTTACATTATTATGCCAGGCAAATTAGCTCTTCTGAGCTACAACCCTCAACACTTCTTAATTTCCACAAACAGAAAGGTCTCCACAACAAAAGCCCACAGAAGAGGGTTTGCTCAGAACAGGAACTTTTAGCAAGGAGCAAATGCAAGCCTCTGCTTCTTTTCAAGAAGGCTTACAACTTGGCTGAGTCTTTCCTGTTCTTAACCTGGTCTTTGCCATGGTGTCCTTGAAAAGTATGCATGTGTGTTAAGAAAGAAACTTGTTTTCAGTGTTAATCTCTCTGAATGGTGGCAGTTTAGATTTTTTCTTTACTTCCCTCCTCTTCTTTATTGTGGAATTTTTTTTTACAGTAAGCATATAGTAATCGGAAAAAAAACACCCTAGAACTATTTTTATTTTGGAGAACCATGGGATCTTTATAATCGTACACAAATTAACTCATATACACTGCTGATAAAGGCTTGCATAGATAAAATGCTAAAGGATTATCGAGTATCCCAGTACTTTTTGTTTGAAGAGGCCTCAAACAAATGGAAGTTGAGGAGGGTAACCAGTCATTGTTCACGATGTCATGAGGAGGACACTAAGGTGTAGATCATTCACAGGGCTATGAAAAAGACAAAAAAGATTAATAAGCGGAGAGCTGCAATAATCCAAATAAATTGAGATCATGGAACCAGTTGGTTGGATTTAACCATTTCACATTGTCAGATAACTCCTGTTCAACTTGTATCTGTGTTTCCTGTTGAATATCTAATGGTTTTGATGCAGCTGGGAAGACAGAGCATTAATCTCAGATTGTAAATTGGGGGAAGAAGCTCCTTGCAGGTGTTTTTTCACTAACTCCCAGGAGTGAGACATATTATATTGTAAGAGAGTGACACAAATTTTGTCATGTCGCCGGTCACATTGTATACTTTGATGATCAACAAGTGCCTGTTGGCGGTCCCCCATGCATTCGAGGGCTGCTTCAGCGGCTTGTCGTCTCTGCCTAATACTGTTAGCAACCTGCCTTTGAGTAGTCGTTGCCTTGGTGATATCAGTCATTACGTGATTGACTACTTTAGCATTGTGGATAGACTTTGTCAGGGAGACCTCGGCAACAGAGGCTATGGTTAAGATGACAACCGATGAGATAAGGAAGGCAATGAGCCATCCAACAAATCTTCTAGGTCTCCACTTAGAAATGGCTTGGGCTAATTCAGCAATACCGCTGCACCCTTCCTAGGGCCCTGTTAGATTTACCGGCAACCAAATTTGAGGCTATCCTTTTAAGATAAACATAGGCGAGACAGAAAGTTTGGTGATGTTATAATGGCTGCTACAGGCTGTGTACCAAGCCAGAGGAGGTACTTCAAAAACAATATGGGTTGTCGAATCTTGTATTAACTGGCTTAGTGGAAATTCTGAAAACATAGGGATGAGGTGTACAGATCACGACGCTGTCTGAGACAATCTGTGTGAGATTCATATGAAAGGTACCATTACTATTAGCAAAATGCCTGTGAGAGAGATGGCATAACAAAACGGGAAGGCTAAGACGCTGTAAGTTGTGATGCCACAGGTTATGTGAACCTGTTTTCAATTCTTAATGTTGGCCCTGAAAGTCCACCATCAGTGCAAAGGATGGAGAAGTTGCGAGGTTCTGAAAACCCAATTGGTTTGCCCACTGAGGTTGTGTCCTTTAGGACCCTAGTTAATGAGAGTAAGATTTTGAAAAAAATTCCTCTTTATGGGCAAGGGAGGTCCGGCAGGGCTGCTAGATGACTGAAGAGCCACAAGGGGACCATATCTTCTTTACGTGGCAATGATCAGTGGGGAGGAGTGGATGAGACTCCTTGGTGGAGGTGGATGTAGCGAAGGAGGCTACTGAAATGAATGTCAAATTTGCCTTGTGGTCCTGTGTTTTAGGCACGTGGTGAAGATACATCTGTGCTGTGATTTTTAAACATCCAGAAGGTTTTCAAACATCCAGGTTACACAAAAAGGAGGGAAATGTGATGATGATATGGGGCAAGCTGACAGCAAAGCACAGGCTAACATCACCCCATCCACCCCTAGGTGGATTATGTGTGATATTCCTTGGACACTCCTGGCTACTCAAGAACAGAGAAAAGGGGTTTAAGTACCTGCCATGGTGATGTGGGAGACTAAGACAAATGAAAAATTAAATTTCTTTACTGCCTACAGCCCATTGACAAGTCCTTGAAACTGGCAGAGTGACTTCCCTCTAGGAGCTCAGCTGCCTCAATGATGACACTTTCTAGGGGTAAAAGGGAATCTTAGCTTAACATTATCCTGACATCCAGGATCCCGTAAGTCTACTTTGACATATAAAAATTCCTTTAGAAAGTTCCTTAATCTCAACTGCCCCAAGATAGATGCTGGCAATCATACTCCAAGCTTATGGCCCCCAATACACATCTGAAGGGTCTCATGACTGAGGTTTTACTAAACAGTAATAAATGGAGTTTCCCTAGCAACAGCTAGCCCCTCAAGGTCCTGGAAACCTTGCTTCCAAGATTCCTCAGAGACTTACTCTATCCCTGACCCCTGCCCAACCTGAGGGTATGTAATGAGTTACCCATCATGACCCCCCGCAGCTCTTCTGCCCACGGGTCCTGTCCCTGTGCTTTAATAAAATCACCTTTTGCACCAAAGACTTCAAGAATTCTTTCTTGGCCGTCAGCTCCAGACCACCCTACCATCATCCCAAAACTTCATTAAGGACACAAAAGGAACAGAAGTATTCAGCTTTAACCAATCTCTCCATTTAGTAAGAGGGCCTTTTGGCAGAAGCCAGATGCCTTCAGTCCAAAAAGAATCATTACTGGTTAGTGGACGGTCTGCATCCCACCATGTAAACAGGTTAAAGAAAGGGGGGTCTATGATATGAACCCAATACAGTGAAGAAAAAGCAGTAGTGTCTGGATAAAGAAAAAGATTCAGCAAATCATTACCTTAGCCGAGTTTTGAGAAACTACAGCTAAATATGCTAAAAACCTGTTTTCTGGGGTTGGTGGCGCTCAGACACGGCCTATGACCTCACTGACATGTTGATCAAGCTTCTTAAGTTGTTCCCAGGTGACATCACTTGCCTTGGTCATTTGTGGGCATGGTCTCCCCTTACAAAGACAAATGGGCCATCTGAGGAAGCGGGTTGAAAGGCTGATCCTTCCAAATCATGGTGTGGTTTGATCAGATGGGCACGTGCCCAGTGCGGTCCTGATGGGAGAACACATGCATGTCCCCATCCCCATGTTATCAGTTCATAGGGTCCTTTCCATGAATTATTGCCTCGTATATCTTTAAGTAGCACTTAGGCTCTGATACTTGAGCCAGGAGATGTGGTGCAAAATGCCATTCAGCAGCTGTGAGGCCATGGGAATCACAATTTAAAAAATTTAGAGTGTGTAAGGCTTTATACAGTGAATTCCAAGGTGGGGGGTCATTGTGCAGTTTCACCCTTTTTTGTTTGTGAAGCGGTTTTTTTTTTTTTTTTAATTTAATGTTTATTTATTTTGAGAGAAAGAGAGAGGGAGAGACAGAGTGTAAGCGTAGGAGGGTCAGAGAGAGGGAGACACAGAATCCAAAGCAGGCTACAGGCTCCTAGCTGTCAGCACAGAGACAGACATGGGGCTCGAACCCACAAACCATGAGATCATGACCTGAGCTGAAATTGAACGTTTAACTGACCGAATCACCCAGGTGCACCTGTGAAGCATTTGTTTTAAAGTGGCATGTGTACATTCTATAATAGCTTGTCCAGTAGAGTTATATGGTTGTTAGCAAAACTTAGCTCCTTTAACATTGAGAAGTTTTAACTAAATAAAGACCTGAAAAAGACAAAACATAAGCTTTGGTTTTCCCAGCAGACAAAAGAGGAAAAAAACAAACAACTTTGTTTACATTTTCTTATCAAGAGCAGATCAACAGTCCAAGAAAACTTAGTCTCTTGAACACAGAGAAAAGCAGAATTTGAATCTTATACCAGTGTACTTTTAAAATCTATTCATTTCAACGTTAGTCCATCCTGACCACACATAAAATCCCTTTCCAAAGATTTCCCTTCACGAACCTTCTACAACTTTCCTTTGCATTCAGATTTTGTCCCAAGCCATTTCTCTGCCAACAACCAGTCTCATTTAGGACAAAATTACTTTCTTTTACCTTCAACAAAAAAATGTATTTCCATTCTTTAATCTTTCTTACATATCTCCTACTTTTCTACATATGCAATTGCTTTCCTTATTTCCATCAGTCTTTAGGACACTTAGCAGAATTTTAGCTCTTAGAAACCTTAGTCTCCAATGAAAACTTCGTAACTGATGAGGGAGTGTGGGGCAAGCTGAGGGTCAAATACAGCCTGGCACACACACTCCCCTCCCCCACCCCCCACCCCAGGTGTAATAGGTGTGATATTCCTTTGACATTCCTGGCTACCCAAGAACAAAGGAAAGGGATTGAAGTGCTTGCCATGCTGATGTGAGAAACTAAGGTAAATGAAAAATTAAATTCCCTTAATGCCTACTGCCCATTGACAAGTCCTTGAAACTGGCAGAGTGACATCTCTCTAGGAGCTCAGCTGACTCAATGATGACACTTTGCTGGGGGCAAAAGAGAACCTTAGGTTAACAGTGTCCCAACCGGGAGGATCCTGTAAATCTACTTCCTGTATCTCAACTGCCCCAAAATATATGCTGGCAATCATACTCCAAGCTTATGATCCCCTGATATACATCTGAAGGGTCTCATAACTAAGGTGATATTAAACTGTAATTTGTGGAGTTTCCCTAGCAACAGCTAGCCCCTCAAGGTCCTGGAAACCTTGCTTCCAAAATTCCGTACAGACTTACTCTATCCCTGACCCCCTCCCAACCTGAGGGTATATAATGAATTACCTGTCAAACCCCAGTGCAGCTCTTCCTACCCATGGGTCCTGTCCCCATGCTTTAATAAAATAACCTTTTTGCACCAAAGAGGTGTTCAAGAATTCTTTCTTGACTCTCAGCTCTAGACCACCCCATTATCACCCCAAAACTTCATCAGTAACCAATTGAGAACTGTTATATCAGAATTTTTTTCAGATGGTAAGTTTATCAAGTGAGCGCAATGCAGGTTTTCCATAGTAAAATTTTAATAAAGTATGAAGCATGTTTATCAGACCCAAATAGTCTTAGTTTCTCTGCAATAAGTCAAAAGCACAAACCTACATCTAGTCATCAGTGCTTTAGCCTTTTATCTCATTAGATAGCCAATGAATTCAATCCCATTTGTTGTGCAAACAAAACTTTAACGTCTGGTTACCAAGGACTGAAAGCTATCTCCACAATTACCCATGACAACTTTGAGACAGACAAAATTAACCATTATTTTAAGTCATCCTTTTGCTAAGAAATTGCAACAGAGAGAACACAAGCTTACTTGACTTTCAGCAAGCCTAGATAGAATAAATTCCATATTTAATGCTGATAAACAGGTCTATCAAAACCCAACAAACTTAAATTATCTTAAACACTGAATACGGTTTACTTGGGTCCACTTAAGACAATTTGTTCTCCATGGTTAATTTTTACCTGGAATGCTGGTGGGGAATATGAAGTGGGGGGGCCCAAGGGGGTGCTCTTTGCTCCCGGACAGGAGGGTAGGAGGAGGAACTAGTGGTGCCTGAGGCACTGAGGGTGGGATAGGAACCAGTTATGCAGGGGCCGCACCCCAGATGCTGCAGAAACAGAAGGGGGAGGGGAAGGATGAGTCAGTGAGGTTTGGCCAAGAAGCCTGGAAGCAGATAAATGCCCAGAGAGCAGAGAAAGACGTCTCCGGGTCCTAAAGCCTGTCAGCTCAGAGGAGCAGACGCCAGGTTTTGTTTTGTTTTGTTTTCCATCAACTAGTGGAATTAGGCAATCCATGTCAGGCCAGAGAAGACAGGGAATTTCCCTGAACCAAATGGGGTTTCAGCAGCTGCTTGGAGATATTCCTTAAAGTCCCTGTCCTGAGGTACACTAACCACAGTTGGCTCCAATTGTCATTAACCAGGGAAATGAATGAATGAATGGGAGGAGTAGGCACAGAAGGGGCAGTGGAGGGGTCATCATCCATAGTAGGAGGTGTCGTAGGAGAGGTGGGTGTTAGGCTTTCTTAATTTGTTCCTTCTCTGGAGATACACGTAAGTGACATAATGCTGTACAGACTAAACTCCAGGTCACTAAAATGGAATCAGGAAGCTTCTCTCCTTTTTCAAGTTTTCTTGTTAGATTTTTTCCCACTAGCTCCCATAGATCTAAATCAACTGTACCATGGTTGAGGAACCAGGAACAGGCATCTCTTATTGCTCATAACAATTTACTTAATTGATCTTTTGTAACCATACAATGAGCCGCCTTTAAAAGCTCCTGTAAAGTTTTTAAATATAATAGCTGTTCCTTTGGCATTTTTTGGCCCATGGTAGAGAAAGAGAAAAGTACTCTCATTGAAAACTAGACACGTTGGCAGCTATCCCAAGCGGGTACTGCTGTCCCTTACCGCGATGTGGTCTGTCAGAAGTCTGGACAATTTCACTTTCTTTGCCTGAATGTGTCCATTCTGCCCCCTGAAAATCTTCCTCTCAAGTCTATCACTATTGCGTCAGTGTCACCAGTTGTGGATTCAGCTTCGGGCTTTGTCCAGCAAAGCTGAGGAGAGCAGAAAGGACTACTCAAAACTCCATTCAAGTCAAGGGAGGTGAGAGGGAGGCTAAGGGAAGTTTCCCCCAGCTGCTCCCAAGCTCCCGTATTCATTGAGTCTGCATTTAGAGAAACATTGCACAATACATCAGTGGGCTACGTGCCAGTAAGAATGTATAGAAAGCGTGCAGAAAACCAAGGCAGGATAAAATATCACATGAGATAACATGGTCTAAGGAATTTATGAACACAGGCAGGACCTAACCCATAGATATACATTAACTAACCCGTAGATATACACTAACTAGATAAGCAAAGCAAGGCCGCTGTTTTCAGCAAGGCCAAAAAGCAGTTTTCTGCTTTGCAATGCGTTCCCTATAATCTTCTAACCCAGGACATTGCTCTTTGATTTCCCTGACATGCTGAGAGCATGGAGCCTGTTTGGGATTCTCTGTCTCCCCTTCTCTCTGCTCCTCTCCCACTCATGCTGCCTCTGTCTCTCTCAATGTAAATAAATAGAATTGGCCATCATTTTAAGTCTTTTTGCTAACAAATTGCAACAGAGATAACACAAGCTTATTTGACCTTTAGTAAGCCTAGGTAATAAAACGACATTGAGGCACTAAGGCAGCCGTGAGGAAGGTCATGCTCTGCATGTTTCAGGTGTTTATCAGTGGGCTGCAATCTGCAAGGAGATTTATTTAAGTTACATCTCTCTAGCCTTTGTTTTCCTCATCATTCCCCCTTCCCCCCTCCTCTATTTCCCCCTTTCCTTTCAATCATCTTCTCCACAGTTGTTACCATCATCTTTGCTTTGTTTTTGTTTCTCCTCATCCTGAAAGGGCGGCCTACGCCGGCGGACTCCATCTTGTTCTGTGTCCTTCACCTAGACCACGCCTCCTCCCCTTGAGTAACCTCCCGCTCACCTGTTCAAACTTCCTGATCAAAACACGCCCAGCGACCTGCGTAACAGGACTCCAAAACACGCCCAGCGACCTGCGTAACAGGACTCCGACCCTTCCCCAGCCAATCAGCTGAGGCCACAGCCATTACCTCACCAACTGCCCCTAGACCCGTATAAAACCTTTGTGCTTTTGAAACTCGCTCTCTCTCCCCGGTATCTCACCGCTGCGTCGGTGCAGGTAGGGGATTGAGCTCGAGCTAGCTCGAATAAAGGCTCTTTTGCTTTTGCCTCGGACTCAGCTCCCTGGCGGTATTTGGGGATCACGAATTCTGGGCATAACAATCCCTCTTTACAAATATCTTTTGTGCCTCCCTGAGCAATCCTTCTATTTGCTTCTCATTCCATCCATCCATCTTCTGCACTTTCTGGCAATATCAGGCCAACTTCTAGTGACAAAATTAACCTTCAGGAGACCCTGCCCAATAGGTTCTCTGAATGTAGAGACCTGAATATTTCCTCATTTGATCCCTAAGCCTCTGTAAGACAGTAGTTGGGGTTTCCTCCTTCTCTTGCTATATCTCAAAAGCTTTGGTGACATCCTGATATCTTGGAGCTGATTCCCTGATCCCTTTATTAGCTCTCTTAGATCCTGCATCCTAACCCTGTCCCCAGGATCATGTCGTCCCAACCAGGTCTACAACCAGCCCTGTTGAGCTCACCTAACATCCAGGCTGGGTGGGTGCTCTCTTTCCCAAATAGACATTGCAGCCCTCATGATAATTCCTCTTTCCTCTTCGGTAAATAAGATATTTGTGATAAACATCAGCTCAGCCCAAGAATAAACATTAGGTCCCCAGAACTGATCAACCTGATCTGCCAAGCCCAATAGAGCTTCCAACAGTGGTTTTATTTCCTTCTTGAAATTCCTTACCTCAGAACTGGTGAGGGGGGGCACTGACAAAGCCAATTTCTACCTGTCCCAAAGGGACCTCCCTTAATGAGAATAACCTAGAACCCTTTCCTGAGCCCCTGGAGGGAAGAGGGAAGTTCTCTATGTCCTTCCCACGTTGTTCCAGTTCCTTCCTCAGATTTGGACACAAACCAGTAGACAAGGAGCGTCCTCCCAGTACTGTAGCATTTGTCCCAGTGGACTATCTGGGGGAATCTGAAGAGTCCTCACCTCTTTCTGGGTGTCTCTTCCCTTACCCCTAATACTAGAATTTCTGTTCCCCATCCTTGACCAGGCTAGTTCCTGCTTCTGAGTTTCCCTGGGATGTTCAACCACCCTTAATGGAGGTTTCCTGAAATCTCCAGAACCCGCTTCATCTGTCTCCAGATGTTTCCCTTGCAGGAGAAGGGAAACTTGGATCAAGACTCAGCATTCCCGGGGCGCCTGGGTGGCGCAGTCGGTAAAGCGTCCGGCTTCAGCCAGGTCACGATCTCGCGGTCTGTGAGTTCGAGCCCCGCGTCAGGCTCTGGGCTGATGGCTCGGAGCCTGGAGCCTGTTTCTGATTCTGTGTCTCCCTCTCTCTCTGCCCCTCCCCCGTTCATGCTCTGTCTCTCTCTGTCCCAAAAATAAATAAAAACGTTGAAAAAAAAATTCAAAAAAAAAAAAAAAGACTCAGCATTCCCTTTGTATCTAGGATACTCAAGACTCAGCATTCGCTTTATATCTAGGATACGTCTCAGTCACACACACTCAGCCTCTGAGGATTTCCAGACTCCCAAGGTAATACTTATAGGCTAACTTGCCTACCTTAGTCCCTGCACAGAATTACCAGGTAGCTGCCATAGGCTACACCCAGCATCACTTCTATCTCCATAGGTAAAAAAAGTTCTTGAGTTCCATGAATCCCCCAAGGCCAGGGGCCCTCCCGCAAAAAGGCCACCCAAACTGAGGTGGGACACGTCTCCCTTCTCACAAGAGGACCTGGACCCTGCCTGCTGACGTGAATCTTGGCCAAGCCCCCAAATTGCCAGAAATAAGCCCCCTGTTATAGGTGGGGAGTGGATAGAAACCTGAGACAAAGTAGAGGTGCTTGATCCAAGGTGTGTGAGAGCATGAAGTTCCTACGCCAGTGACTAGGGAGCTGGGTAAAGCCATTTCCACCTCTCAGGTACCGGTGCATGGGCACACGTACACCGATCCACCTCAGTGAGCTAAGTAGCGCCACCTAGTGGAGAACAGAACCATTACACTAAGCCCTGCCTAACAGTGCCCTCTAAGCACACCCCCCAGAAGACCATTGCAAGTCACTCTACCTGCTTAGTATATGGACCATAGAGTGCTTCATATTTTCAGTTCTAGGAGAAACTGGATGTAACCATTCATGTTTCATTCTGCTCACTGGTTCGATTATTTGTTCATTTTCTTTGCTTCTGTATTTGCTTAAAGTTTTTTATTTTTCATTCTTTCTTTTCTTTCTCTTTCTTAGTTAAAAAAATTTTATTTTTTTACTTTATTTTTTATTTTTAATTTTTTATTCTATTTCATTTATTTTATTCTGTAATTTAAAACATTTTTTTCTTACTGTTTTTTCTTCTTTCCTTTCTCTTTCTTCTCTATTCTGTCAAGCCTCTTTCAACAAGCAGACCAAAACATACCTGGGATCCAGCTTCCTTTATTTGATTTTTTTGTTTTATTTTTAATTTTTTAATTTTAATTTTTTATTTTATTATTTTTTCTTCCTCCAAAATGACAAAATGAAGGAATTCACCCCAAAAGAAAGAACAGGAAGAAATGAAAGCCAGGGACTTAATCAACACAGATATAAAATGTCTGAACTAGAATTTAGAACCACGATAAGAATACTAGCTTGCATTGAAAAAAACATAGAAGACACCAGAGAATCCCTTTGGGTGGAGATTAAAGAAATAAAATCTAGGGGCGCCTGGGTGGCGCAGTCGGTTAAGCGTCCTACTTCAGCCAGGTCACGATCTCGCGGTCCGGGATTTCGAGCCCCGCGTCGGGCTCTGGGCTGATGGCTCAGAGCCTGGAGCCTGTTTCCGATTCTGTGTCTCCCTCTCTCTCTGCCCCTCCCCCATTCATGCTCTGTCTCTCTCTGTCCCAAAAATAAATAAACGTTGAAAAAAAAATAAAAAAAATAAAAAGAAAATCTAGCCAGGCTGAAATTAAAAATGCTATAACTGTGATGCAATCTCGACTGGATGCCATGATGGTAAGGCTGAACAAAGCAGAGCAGCAAATGAGTGATATAGAAGAAAAAAATATGGAGAATAATGAAGCAGAAAAAAAGAGGGAAACATAGGCTACAGATCACGATACAAGACTTAGAGAACTCAGTAACTTATTAAAAAAATAACATCCAAATTATAGGAGTCCCAGAAGGTGAAGAGAGAGAAAAAGAAGCAGAAGATTTATGTGAGCAAATTATATCAGAAAACTTTCCTAATCTGAGGAAGGGCACAGACATCAAAATGCAAGAAGCACAGAGAACTCCCATTAGATTCAACAAAAACCAACCATCACCAAGGCATATCATAGTAAATTCACAAAATATACATACAAGGAAAGAATTATGAAAGCAGCAAGGGGAAAAAGCCTTTAACCTATAAGGGAAGACAGATCAAGCTCACAGCAGACCTATTCACAGAAACTTGAGAGGGCAGAAAAGGAGTGGCAGGATATATCTCACGTGCTGAATTGGAAAAACATGTAGCCAATAATTCTTCATCCAGCAGGTCTGTCATTCAAAATAGGAGAGAAAAAATTTCCCAGAAAAACAAAAACTAAAAGAGATCATGACCACTAAACCAGCCCTGTAAGAAATTTTAAGGGGAACTCTTTGAGTGGAGAAAAGACAAAAGTAAACAAAACAAAACCAAAAGCAACAAAGACTAGAAAGGACCTGAGAACACCACCAAAAACACCAACTCTACAGGCAACACAATGGCACTAAATTCATACATTTCAGTACTCACTCTAAATGTCAATGGACAAAATCCTCCAATCAAAAGACATATGGTATCAGAATGGAAAAGAAAACAACACCATCCATATGCTGCTTACAAGAGACTCATTTTAGACTTAAAGACACCTGAAGATTGAAAGTAAGGGGATGGAGAACCATTTATCATCTCAATGGTCATCTAAAGAAAGCTGGAGTAGTCATACTTATATCAGACAAACTATATTTTATTTTATTTTTTTTAATTTTTTTTTCAACATTTATTTATTTTTGGGACAGAGAGAGACAGAGCATGAACGGGGGAGGGGCAGAGAGAGAGGGAGACACAGAATCGGAAACAGGCTTCAGGCTCTGAGCCATCAGCCCAGAGCCTGACGCGGGGCTCGAACTCACGGACCGTGAGATCGTGACCTGGCTGAAGTCAGATGCTTAACCGACTGCGCCACCCAGGCGCCCCCAAACTATATTTTAAAATAAAGACTGTAACAAGAGATGAAGAAGGGCATTATATCATAATTAAGGGGACTATCCACCAAGAAGATCTAACAATTGTAAATATTTATGCCTCCAACATGCAATCCCAAATTTACAAATCAATCAATCACAAACATAAAGAAACTCATTGATAATAATACCATAATAGTAGGGAACTTCAACATCCTGGTTACAACAGTGGACAGATCATGTAAGCAGAAAATCAACAAGGAAACAATGGCTTTGAATGACACACTGGACCAGATGGATTTAACAGATATTTTCAGAACATTTTATCCTAAAGCAGCATAATACACATTCTTCTCTAGTGCACATGGAACATTCTCCAAAATAGATCACATACTAGGTCACAAATCAGCCCTCAACAAGTATAAAAAGATTGAGATCATACCTTGCATATTTTCAGACCACAATGCTATGAAACTTGAAAAAATTTGGAAAGACCATGAATACTTGGAGATAAAAGAACTTCCTACTAAAGAATGAATGGGTTAACCAAGAAATTAAAGAGGAAATTAAAAAGTACATGGAAGCCAATGAAAATGGAAACACAACAGCCCAAAACCTCTAGATGCAGCAAAAGCAGTCATAAGAGGGAAGTATATAGCAATCTAGGCCTTCCTGAAGAAGGAAGATAGGTCTCAAATACACAACCTAACCTTATACCTAAAATAACTGGAGAAAGATCAGCAAACGAAGCCCCAAATCAGCATAAGAAGGGAAATAATAAAGATTAGAGCTGAAATCAATGATACCAAAATCAAACAGAACAGATCAATGAATCCAGGAGATGGTTCTTTGAAAGAATTAACAAAATTGATTAATCCCTAGCCAGACTGATCAAAAAGAAAAAGGAAAGGATCCAAATAAATAAAATCACTAATGAAAGAGGACAGATCACAACCAACACCACAGAAACACAATCAATAATAAGAGAATATTATGAGCAACTACATGCCAACAAGTTGGGCAATCTGGAAGAAATGGACAACTTCCTAGAAACATATAAACTACCAAAATTGAAACAGGAAGAAAAGAAAATTTGAACAGACCCATAACCACTAAAGAAATTGAATCAGTAACCAAAAATCTCCCAACAAACAAGAGTCCAGGGCTGTAGGGCTTTCCAGGGGAATTCTACCAAACATTTAAAGAAGAGTTAACACCTATTCTTTTGAAGCTCTTCCAAAAAATAGAAATGGAAGGAAAAAATCCAAACTCATCCTACAATGCCAGCCTTACCTTGATTCCAAAACCAAACCCCATTAAAAAGCAGAACTACAGACCAATTTCCCTGAAGAATATGGATGCAAAAATTCTCAGCAAGATACTAGCAAACCGGATCCAACAATACACTAAAATAATTATTCACCACGATCAAGTGGGATTTATTCCTAGGATGCAGAGCTGGTTCAATACCCATAAATCAATCAATGTGATACATCACATTAAAAATGAAAGGATAAGAACCACATGATCCTCTCAATAGATGCAGAAAAAGCATTTGACAAAATATAGCATTTCTTCTTGATAAAAACCCTCAAGAAAGTAGGGGTAGAAGGAACATACCTCAAGATTATAAAGGCCATATATGAAAGACCCACAGCTAATATAATCCTCAATAGGGAAAACCTGAGAACTTTCCCCCTAAGTTCAGGAATATGACAGGGATGGTCACTCTCACCACTGTTATTCAACATAGTGTTGGAAGTTGTAGCCTCAGTAATCAGACAACACAAGGAAATGAAAGGCATCCAAATCCACAAGGAGGAAGTCAAAATTTCACTCTTCACAGACAACATAATACTCTATGTGGAAAACCCAAAAGACTCCACCAAAAAACTGCTGGAACTGATGCATGAATTCAGCAAAGTGGCAGGATATAAAATTAATGTAGAGAAATCTGTTGCATTTCTACACACCAATAATGAAGCAGTAGAAAGAGAAATAAAGGAATTGATCTCATTTACAATTGCACCAAAAAAACACATAAAATACCTAGAAGTAAACCTAACCAAAGAGGTGAAAAATCTATACACTGAAAACTATAGAAAGCTTATGAAAGAAATTGAAGAAGATACAACAATATGGAAAAACATTCCATGCTCATGGATCAGAAAACAAATACTGTTAAAATGTCAATACTACCGAAAGCAATCTACATATTCAATGCAGTCCCTATCCTATCAAAATAACACCAGCATTGTTCACAGAGCTAGAACAAACAATCCTAAAAATTGTATGGAGCTAGAAAAGACCAGGAATAGCCAAAGCAATATTGAAAAAGAAAACCAAACCTGGAGGCATCATAATTCCAGACTTCAAGCTGTATTACAAAGCTGTAGTCATCAAGACATTATAGTACTGGCACAAAAACAGACACATGAATTAATGGAAAAGAGTAGAGAACCCAGAAATGGACCCAGAGATGTATGGCCAACTCATCTTTGACAAAGCAGGAAATACTATCCAATGGAACAAAGATAGCCTCTTCAGCAAATGGTGCTGGGAAAACTGGACAGTGACATGCAGAATGAACCTGGACCACTTTCTTACACCTTACACAAAAATAAACTTAAAATAGATGACCTAAATGTAACACAGGAAGCCATCAGAATCCTAGAGGAGAAATCAGGCAACAATCTTTTTGACCTTGGCTGCAGCACCTTCTTACTCAACATGTCTCTAGAGGCAAGGGAAACAAAAGCAAAAATGAACTACTGGGACCTCATCAAGATAAAAAGCTTCTGCACAGTGAAGGAAACAATCAGCAAAACTAAAAGACAACAGATGGAATGGGAGAAGATATTTGCAAATGACATATCAGATAAAGGGTTAGTATCCAAAATCTGTAAAGAAC